>NC_089275.1:30247636-30483984 GCF_963678975.1 Dysidea avara | reverse complement strand
AAATGCATTTTACCAACAAACACTAGTTACCATGGTTACTATAGTATATAAGCATAGTAACATTTGAGAAAATAAATTTAGATTACATTATATCTCAATGACTACAGTACATTTCTGCAAAAATATATGAATGCATATTGCACTGAAATATTAGAAACACACCTTCAAGCATTCACTAAATTTACAAAACCTTCGAATATGATCATGAAATGCACATTCGTCCCAGAACTAGGTAGGGAAAGAAAACGGTCTGACTATTAGATCTGAGAAACTATTGGGACACCAACATCTTACATAAAGTAACATGTGCCTGACTAAAACACAAATAAATCCAGTCATTTAGACCATTGCCAGTCAACACACAGCCAAAAAAACCTTATTTATACAAATATTCACTTGTGTTTATCTTTTAACTGCAGCTAAAGTTCCTGGAAATTCCAGTCAAGACTCACAACTATAGTGACATCTATAACTGATACATTCCCACACTACTGAAAACACATTTGTAAACAGCAAGTTGGCAAAGTGGGCACTACAAAGACAAGATATGGACACTTAACACTCAAGATACTCAAACACGAGTCAGGGGCGGATCCAGGGGGGGGGCATAATTAGGCTTTACTTGATCAATATGCTGAGTATTATAATGAGATCACTAATAATACAAATACTCATAAAACCACCTTATAAACATTTTTCCAAGGTATTATCAGTGGATTTATGCTAAAGTTTATGCAACAAGGACCCGGATCAGCATTGGAGGTGTACAAGATCGAGATACTCTAATAGAGCAGTCAGCTAACTACTCTAATAGAACATTCACTGGAAACATGTAGTTGGTTCTGTTATGGAATTTTTCCAAATCTGCCTGCACCTATACATACAATGAAGTGCACTGGTCTGTTTAAAGGGCTTCATTCATCTACTTGTGTACGTAGTTAATATGTATGACAATACTTAATTCAGGTACACAATTTCCATTGAAAATGCTCTCAGATTCAATCTTGTATTGTTCAAATTTTAAAATTTTCCACTTTCAACATATTATTATTCTAACATGCACCTATTCAGTGTTGTGCAATTGTGAGAGGGGTGCATCATGTACTTGGTTGCCTGTACCTACCCAAACTTTTCCATTAGCAAAATACTTCAGAATCAGAGAGCCATACCTATAATCTAAAGGCAGTATATAAAATATCTACAGGCATGAATTTTATGTGGAAATGTCTCCAAATTGCAGTATTTTAGCATTTATTTTTCAAAATTTTCCTGGGGGGGGGGGGGGGGCATGCCCCTAGACCCCCCTGGTTCCAGCATGCTTCGCATGCTGGGAAGTGTGCTTTGCACACCTCTACCCAAGAGATAAGTACCTTGAGTTAGCTCCCCCCCCCTTTTATAAATCCTAGATCCGCCCCTGCGAGTCCCAACTGACCTGGAGAATTACGATGCTATAATCACAATACATGTAATCATTGGTCCCAATCTGCCCATAACACAGACGTTTGCAATATGGTGTTGATGATGCAGTAGACCGAGACCTTGAAAATGCAGGATAATGTGATGCAGTTAAGACCTCATAGTATAAACAACAAATTATGTAACAGGAGCAGATTTAATGCACCTATCAATGTAATGCCCGACTACCACAGGTACACGCTGAAGGTGGGGGAATGGACCATTAAGTTTCCTGGTGGAAATTTGTCATTGTCAAAGAAACACACCAATGCAGCATTTCATGGATGCTGACTTACTATTTGTCACCACTAAATCCTGCTTGAAATAACTTGCAACTGAAATAGCTACACTGTGACAGACGCAATGAGTGATTGTGAAAAGCCCGACTAACCCCGGGTTTCGCTACTGGGAGATGTCAGGATATGTGGAGCAATGTTGTATCACCAGTACTTCTCAGTAGGTGGGGAATAATTTTCAGGGATGAAATCCCCACCTCAGCCATATCTGTGGCAGGGATGTAGCTAGCCAGGTGATGGAGAGGCAGGTATGCCCCCATGAAACACTCAAAATCATTAATGATTGTAAAAAAGGCTAATGACCCAATGATGGGCTAGCCAACATACGATGTTGTATTGTTACAGCTTAAATAACTAGCTACGTAATTATTTCATTACTGATTGCTTATCACTTATCAATGGAGGAATATTCGTCGAGCATCATCACACGTGCCACAACTGCATGTACTCCAACAAATTCATCCACAGTTTGGTAGAACCATATTGCTAATATTTTAGTGCAAATACAAGTTACCGGTACTTTACATTAGCCACAGCCTGTGCTGCAGTCCTAGCACATTGCTGACAGGATGACGTGTTCACTCACTTCATTTGACGAAATTCAAATGCTGCGTATTGCACGGAATCCCACCTGTCTAGCTAGCAGAACTTGTAAGCTTGTGACTGATTCGCCTAACTGACTGACAAAGTAAAATAATAAAACTGGCATGCCACTGCACTGTCGTACAAAGATCTAGTGTGATCGACTCGAGGAAAGAAACTTGGTACATTTAACCAGACTTTATCACCTCATAGGCAGTTTTTCGTAGCATCATTTGGTCTCCTTTGTCACTTGTGAGTTGCGACTCCTGCCGCGGGGAGGTCACTTAGAATGGCTCACTCTTTTTAGATTCAAAAATGCTCTACCACGTGAGTAATCTAGGATAAATATAGAAGTGTGTCTCTAATATTTTCGTTCGGTGGATTCACGAGCGAGTTGAATGTTGTGTTAGTGTGTGCGCATTTACTAGCAACCCCTGGTGATACCGTGTAGTAGCGCACATAATTTAGTCATTTGCGTGTCAGTTTAGCTTGTGAGTTGTGACGGAGGTTTAAAAAAAACACTTAGTGATGGGGGGCAAATGCCCCCCCCCCCCCCCCTGGCTACGTCTCTGACCTATGGTAGTGGGGCTTTACATTGATAGGTGCATAACAACTATATAAAGTAGCAACCACCGTCTGAGGTTCTTCCTAATATGCACTCAACTGCTAACTCTAATTAATTCATTCATGTTCAGCCAAGACTGGAGAAGGACTGAAACACGTGCACCTCATTTACACACATACAAAAACATTTAATAAGCGATATTAACTTACAGTTAGATCTACACACTTTCGCAAAGTAGGTCACCATCAAGGTGATGCGCTATTGCCGTATTTGGTAATACCACTTGTGGTAGTTGAGGAAGTCTTTTGGAAAGTCCCTTTCACACCTCCAGTAGTGCACGTGAACACTTGTAAATGTACGTCAATACTCTTATGGATTGTGAGTTTTGTGACCGTGTATCCTTTGACCACTGAACTATATCTCCGAAGACGCCGGTGGCATGGGAGTATACCGGCAATTAATGTATTGAGGAATCCACCGCACCAAGCTCCGCGGTGGTCTGTCTGATGATGTTGTCTCCTCCCCCAGTTTTCCATCTTAGGTATAATAATTGTTCTTAGTAGCTTTTGTGTGGAAGAATGGCTATGCCGAAATATTTGTGCTAAAAAATCATCCATGCAGTTAACCAAATCGGTGCTATTAAAAATCTTAAATTTCAAAGGGAAATTATTTTAAAAGCTATCCTGTAAGGCATATGCATACCCCAGCAAATCCCCATAGTTGGCATGTCTGCATGTGAAAAACACTAATATATACGTCCTCATATCCTCAGGTCCCTGCTGTCACAAACGTCTGGGCTACTGCCATCCTCCCTTCTAAAAGTTGTTTCAATCCTCTGTCTCTGTAATGGTATTCAAACACACCAGGGACAGTCTACCAACATACCAAAAGAGGTAATCATATTGTGGGATAAATCATGCACACATTAACATAACAATGGTGATACAGTACATAAGCAATTTCACATTGCAACGATTATTGTGAATGAATATGATGTCAGTGATAATCCTTCACTCTCCAGTACCTCTGTTTCGAGCACTGCAAGAACTTTTTAACACTAAGTAAGAGCACTACTGCTACCAGCTCACCTACGAGAGCTTTGTGATATAAACTTGCTTACATCAAGTACAACCAATATGTGGTGTATATATGTGTGTACATGGGTAGTGGTATGTATAGTGTTTGCACATTTTGTGTGTGTCTTGTGCTTTTATGATGTATGTGTGTGTCTATGTATTGAAATGAAAATCTGGTGTTCACACATTTGTGTGATCTCTATAATAGACCCTCAGCAAAGCATCTTGTGCTGTGACTGGCAAACCAAGTTGCTGAGTTGTCTTTATGGTCTGTATGGCAGTGGCCATAGTAGGTTTTATTCATGGAAAAGTATCAATATATTCTAATAGAACAGTGAGGCAAAAATACCCTAATAGAACAGTCATCAAACAATATAGCATAAAGTATTAAATTTCTACTCCCAGATGTAAATCTCAGAGTTGCTATGTCATTTTTCAGATTTGGTATCCTCCCAGAAAACCTACAAAGCATGCTTTGCAAATAAGTGTATTGCACACATCTTTAGTGGTAACCCTGACCATAGCCATTACTTGGCCAGACCAATAAATTGCAGTTTCCACCAGTTCTGGTTCTAATAACAATTCACAGTTACTAGCCGTACTAGGAATGTATGATATATGATCATCACTTGTGTTTTGTCTCAACACCGCTACAATGCAGAATTCATCATACACCCCATGGCTTGACTCTTTCAATTATATAACTGATAAAAATTAGTGATATCCCCCCCAAAAACACTTTCGCTGTAAAAAAAGGCACGTCCAAGAAACTACAAGTACCTGAAAAAAAAAACAGCTCAGCTATAGAAAAAAAACTAACAGGCAACTGAAAGAGCTGATATCTGGAGCGGCCAAGAATCAATGTTGCTACAACTACCAAAGTTTTACCAAATCCATGCTCAGGTAAAATGAAAGTAACTGGCAACCAAAACAGCTGATATTTGAAGTGGCCTAGAATAAAATTTATTTTGATACAGCAAACTACAATTATTAATGAAGTTGTAATATTGAATCTTAATCATTCAACTGTGTTCTATACATTCATCCCTGCTACATCGTAAATTAATTCTTTGTTACTCTAATTGGCTGGTAATTTGGCCGCCTTTTTTTTCTCTCCATACTGACTATTGAAAAAGGCGGCCAAATTACCAGCCAATTAGAGTAATAAAGAATTAATTTACGATGTAGCAGGGATGAATGTATAGAACACAGTTGAATGATTAAGATTCAATATTACAACTTCATTAATAATTGTAGTTTGCTGTATCAAAATAAATTTTATTCTAGGCCACTTCAAATATCAGCTGTTTTGGTTGCCAGTTACTTTCATTTTACCTGAGCATGGATTTGGTAAAACTTTGGTAGTTGTAGCAACATTAATTCTTGGCCGCTCCAGATATCAGCTCTTTCAGTTGCCTGTTAGTTTTTTTCTATAGCTGAGCTGTTTTTTTTTTTCAGGTACTTGTAGTTTCTTGGACGTGCCTTTTTTTATAGCGATAGTGTTTTTTTTGGGGGGGGGGATTGTCAATACAACAATGTTTATGTATTGAGAATGCCACTAAACTAAATTTAAAAGGGGTTTCTATTGAAACCCCAGAAACCCATCTAGATCCGCCACTGCACTATCTTTATGTACACCATTGGATAACAACTTTTCACCATGAATGCATAAAGACGCAACCACAGCCAAGCCACTAAGTTGATTGGCTATACTTTCACAGTTGGATTTCTAGAGATATTTGCTACTTGTATGTCATATGGGCAATACTGTGGCATCTTACTGTCCAACTGGAACACAAGACTAGTGATGTGGACACATTTAAATAGTCTCCTAGATGTATTTTACATAAGAATCGTTCAACTTGAGTGCATCAGGAGGCCATTCGTGGTGATCAAATGATGTCTATCATACAATATGGTAATGCATATTAGGGATCATTGAGGTTTGAGTATTCATACCCAAATTACCACCCAAAACCACTTGTAATTAGGCATAACAAAGCCCATATACATCTTCAGAACAACTCAATAAATCTACTGCTGTAACTGACTGCCACACTCAGACAAGCATAGCTTGACTATGGATAAAGTACTGTTCAGAGTCAACATTGTTTCTGCCAAAGATCACACTTTTCACCAGCCAAAGTAGCTGCAATGGTTGCATCATGGTCATATTCAGTGGCAGATTTAGGGGGGTTTCAAGGTTTCAGAAACCCCCTTTGAAAAATGATTATGCAACAGTTAAGTACTTTAATTAATTATTGTGGCGTTCACATATAAAAAGCGACAACACGATGTGTGTGCATGCTCAACACTCTGTAAATATAGACTTAGTAAATAATTATATCCCATCCAAAAACAGCTTATATAGCCGTAAAAAAAGTACGCATCCAAGTAAAGCAGAGTTAATTGCAACAAAAAATAATGATATCATAATGCGGCCATGTGCGAGGTGTGCAAGTTGTAAAATTAATATTAGCTAATCAGATAATACAATGTTATTGTTAAAGTGTTAATGAGAACTATGTGATGCTGCTAGTTTTAAGTGTGTGAGCATCTTCATAAATGCCAACAAAGTTAATTCTCAATAAAGCAATGTGTATAGATTCTCTGATAGCAATAAATAGTTTGAATTTGGCCACCTTTCCTTTGTTTATAACATTGCCGTATACAGGAAAGGCAACCAAACTGAAACTATTTATTGCTATCAGAGAATCTATACACATTGCTTTATTGAGAATTAACTTTGTGTGGCATTTATGAAGATACTCAAAAACTAGCAGCATCACATAGTTCTCATTAACACTTTAACAATAACTTGTATTATCTGATTAGCTAATATTAATTTTACAACTTGCACACCTCGCACATGGCCGCATTATGATATCATTATTTTTTGATGTAATTAACTCTGCTTTACTTGGAAGCACACTTTTTTTACAGCTATAAGCTGTTTTTGGATGGGATTTCAATACTTTTTGTTAGAATAAGCAATGCATTGTTGATAACAGTAGGTGAGTTTCCATGGTTTTGACAGAAACCCCAGATTACAGTGACAGAATATTCAAATATAACTGTAATTTTAGTGGTCAGGGCCACCCACATGGAGGGGGGGAGTGGGGTATTTTTCCCCCTGCCCCAGCCCTATAGGGGCCCCTTGAATACCTGTTTAAAGAAAGATCGATATGCAGTAATAGAGCAGTCAGGATCTAGACCCTTCCTTGCCCCTGGGCCCCCTAATTTCTCTGGGTGGCCCTGTTAGTGGCATGCAACTGCAGTCAATTAACACCCATTTTAACTAGTAAACCCTTAATAACACTTTGCCTTTCATCTTGTACTGCATTAAAACGATCAAGATATTCTATTAAAGCAGTCACAAAACAGTTGTAACACAGCAATCAATATTTAGTATAGTTACAACTTCTGCTTAGCATCGGATTGTATAGTTTAACTTACTAGCTACTTACAGACTTTACAATATAAAAATATGGCACTTGTAGAAATGTGACTGTTCTATTAGAGTATCTCGATCTACTTCAAGCATTGACTAATTCAAGCGAAGAAGCTACGCTGCTGCCAAGAGATCTTGTGAAATGAAATGAGAATAGTAAAGAAAAGGCAAGTATGTACAGAGACAATAGAGGGGCATGTAACTATGTCCTGTTGTAAATAAACACCTTTAAAATTTATATTACTACTAAATAAGCGCACCAGAATAGGCTTGTGAGGCTGTTGTCTCCAAGGTTGTCTCATTACTTGTCTTTTCGTGTTGAAGGGATCTAGTCACAATTGGTGAGTTTAACTATACATGTATTTGTGTTGTAAAACTTAATTGTAAAAAGGCGATTAGCACATATCATGATAAACATGTATTTGTCACAGTAGAGTCTCTCACGATTATTAGACATTGGACCAGGGTAAAAAATTTACTACTATATTTAGAGGTTGTAGCATTTGTATATCTTAGTATCTTAATAAATAATCCTCCATGATCACTAATCACTAATAGTACAGTGAAAACTGGTCATTATTCAGGCCGTAGGGACAAAATTTTCTGACCTAGCTTTTTAAAGAGGTGGCTGCATTTTGCGGCCTTTAAAAGGTAAGAAGCATGCTGTTCTAACTGGCTATAGAGATGGATTTAGTGTGTGACAGCGTATGAGACAGTGAGTGCTAGCAGCAAAGGGGCAGCCAATCTGTTAGAGCACCAAAAGCACTGCTTCAGACTTAGGCAGTTGGCTGTAAGCTCAAAGTGTAAAAAGTTTCACTATCGGTCCTTATAAGCTCCTGATGAAGAAAGTGATGAAGTCATTATCCATAGGATATATTTTTCAAAGTATCCATTTCAGTTCTACAATATAGTAGCCAAGCGTAAGATGAACATAACACAGCATTCCAGTGGTTTAGTGGTGACCACAACACTGCCTGATTTAAATTGTGGTGAGATTTGAGACAACTGGAAGCCCTGGAATGCCTTCAACACATGAAATGCCAAATATCTAATGCCTGGTTTTCATCCACGGTGGACCTGCCTTGGTGGCCACTTGTACAGAAGGGAAACAGCTGCCACACAGTCTTTCCAGTGAACAGCTAGTTTCCACACCCCTTAATTATCAATTTGTAAAATCTTTAGCAAAATTGTGTGTGCGAGCAAGTGCGATGTTGTGCATTGGCATTGCCGTGTATATGGTTGCTGCCTAGTAGTGATACATCACGAGTATTGAAGTCACAATGTGTTACTGGATCATCCATCTCTGAATGTGTCATTTTGTGTAGAGAGCAATCTTCCACAAGAAGTGACCTGCAAGTTTCAGTGTATATTGTTAACCATTAATATTGTTCACCATTGTGAACTGTATGTACAGTGAAACCTGACTTAGTGGCCACCTCTTTAATAAGACCACCTCATTATATTGGCCACCTCTAGTAGATCCCAAATATAGCTAAGCAGTACTATATGACCTCATTAATAAGGCCACCTTGTTATTCAGGCCAATTTGTTTGGTTTCACAACTGGCCATATTAATGAGGTTTCACTGTACTTATGTGAATTTTTATTTTTTGTAACTTTTCTTCAGGTTTACTGATGGGCACTATGAAGCATTGTTGACTGGTCCGTACATAATGTGGTGACTTGAAATGCTAAAACAGTACGTAGCATGTCTTGTATGTACATGTAATGTGTCCACACATCCACACATCTTAGAAATAAATATAATTATATTCTCTATACTCAGTTCTATTGTGCCACTGGGTCATAAGTGGGTTGAGTATGGATCATCCAGGACATTTGGGTCACATTTTGTCCTGGCCAAGTGGATCTCATCCACTGACAGAATATACAGATCAGATCACATGTATAAATTACGGTGGAACTTGTTTATTGCTACCTTCACTCAATAAGCAGGTAACAGTGTATAAATTCTCAATTGAAATTGGCTTTTCAAGAGGGGTTGTCTTTCTATACTGGTGATAATATCCTCCACTTAGTGTTGTTTGATAGTGATGCAATGGAGACTATGTATTGTTGCATTTAAATACTATACTATTATATTGCAACTCTAGCACATATTTATAACAGGAATATTTGTTAACTGTTTAGACATACTGGAGCCACACCCACTAATCTGGATTCTACAAATGGAGTCATACCAACTTGTCATCATACTTACTTGTTACTCCCATTGTGTTTGGATGAATATACATGCCGTCATGTGAGACTTGCTACCATGGCGGGCCACTGGAAAACATTTTCATAGCAGCTATATTACAGTCACTATTGTACAATTCTTACATTATTGTTGTGAAAAGTGTTTGGTATTCATGTGTCCTCTGTATGTTGTAATTACATGTGTAATTTTTGTGTGGGGTGCTATAAAATGCAATAATGCATGGTGACAATTGGCTAGCTACATGTGCTAATTACTCGCAGCTTGTGTCAACAACTGGTAGCCGCAGTTGTACTCTGTGTCATTCTTTAAGCCACGCCCTTAGAGGACAAATTACGTCACGGTGGGGGCGACTAAATCCAAATTTAAAAATGAACGATGGTATGCAGCACCATAGATTATATCTGTGGACTATAATCTATGGCAGCACACTTCTTTGTGGCTATATGCACTGAATAACTACATAGAGCGCCAGTTCATCAATACCCAGTGACCGCAGCTGTGCTCTGCGTCATTCTTTAAATTCCGAGTAAAATTCTTGGAGAGAGCAAGTTATGTGGGGGCGGCTAAATTCAAATTTCAAACTAGCCAATCTCGAAAACATATGTTTCAATCTGAATGAAACTCTTAGAGCAGTTTAAAGACACATTGCCCTACATGACAAGCGAGTATTGTAGAAAACAACAATCTGGGTTTTGTATTTGGCCTCTAGGTCGACTGAGGACGACTGAAACTTTGTTTGGTGCTGAAATTACGACTGTAGGGTAATCATGTATGGTGAAATTGATGATGTGAATCTTGAGGCAATTCAGTGAATACTGAAGCGATAGCAGGGCAATCAATGTTTGGAATGCACAAAGGAACACAAGGACCTGTGGTTGCGTCTAACCGCATGCGATAAGCAATTAAAAAAAAAAGAAATTTCCCCTTTGATGTCGGCAATCTCGATCACGAAACAATCGGCATGGATTTGCTTCACTGCTTGTGTGGTAGTTACTAGTGACACGATGAGTTCAACTCTAGAGTTTCAGAGGGATAGCGTAAGTGGCGGGTGAGTTATAGGAAGGCTTTCTTTTCTTTTTTTTGACATCGTTCGTTCCTGTAAAATTCTCACGTAGTGGTCGCTTCATTTATTTTCTGCAGCGCGCCTTTCTGCTTTACTGGCTGTGCGACTCACTACCGTGAGTCTTGATTTCATACTAAAATTGTTGCCAAATGCAGTCTCAGAGCATCAAAATTTCTAAAATTTTCTGGGGGACATGCACCCAGACCCCCCTAGCACAAGTGACTATGCTTCATCACACACTCATGCATAGGCAGCGGAAGAGGGGGTGCTGAGTACCTCCAACTCAAAGCTGTATTGTGCAATAGTCGTCATTTGAACTTTCAGAAACTTGTCAATCACGATCGAAATACTCTAATAGAGCAGTCACCTTAATAGAACAGTCACCCTAATACACACTGCTTGAAGTTTCTTAGTTTACTAGAGTGGCATATCCCCAGTATATGGAACAGTTAATTGTTTGGTATTTTTAGTATTTTTCAGTAAATCCGCATTCACTGATGTTTTACTGAGAGTTTAAAACTTAGTAAAACAATTATGTTCCATATACTTAAAGTCACTGACATTTTACTATCAGCATAACTGGATACAACTACAGTAAAGCAGCTTAACAAATTAGTAAACTAACAACCTTCAAGCAGTGACAACTCAAGCTTGTATTAAAATAAAATTAATAGTACTAGTAATTGAGTAACAGCTGAAACCACCGAAAATGTCTCCAAATTCAATCTCCTGACACCAAATTTTCAAAATTTTCCTGGGGAGAATGCCCCCAGACCCCCCTAGAATTAGCATGTTTCGCATGCTTGGTGTGCTTCGCACACCCACTAGTACTACCACCATAAATTTTGGGCACCCCCGACTGTAGTATCCTTTCACCTCCTATGCAGTGCATATGTCCACCTTCTAAACTGGAAACCCCCTTTATAAATTCCTAGATCCACCACTGATACCTTTGTCATCCTTTGAATTTCTCCCCTACAACACAGGAGTTGATTAGCAGTAACATATCATGACTTCAGTGCTTTAATTGCTGTAGTGTGACTTTATTGATTGCAGAAGCACATCTTGTAGTGTTTTTTTTTGCCATTTGTAACGCTGTATATCAAGTGGGACATAGCTGAAGTTGAATGGCCACTTCATATTTTGGTAATTGAAAATCAGGACTGCGTTCAGTCATTAATTCTATAGTGAGTGGATTAATTGCAGAGGCACTGTTCTTAGTTTCTTTGATATGGTGCAATTGTTCACCAGTAATAAATTATGTTATTACATAAAAGTAAACAGACAAGTGTGAGGATAAATTATGAAATTTTACTAGCTAAGAGTCATAGAAATATAATGCAATGAAACAAGGGAGGTCATCTATACCTGCAGGTACACTTTATACTGGTGGATATTAATCCCTACTTCAGTCACAGCTATACTATTACAGGTTGCATACGACTAAAGTAGTAATATATGTTCACTAGTACAGCTGGCCACTAACAGCTGCAGATGTAGATGACCTCCCTTGTTTCATTGCTTTTTTTATTTCTACAATCCCTACTCAATGTTATTATTTATAAGTTTCCTTATATTTGTATATAAGACTTAGCTAGATGCAATGTATATGCACATAATTTTTTTTATTTGGTGCACTTATATACGTAGTTGTGCATAATATTATTATGTACTCACACTCTTTCCAGACACATCTACCAGAACAGCAAAACTAGTCAAGTGGGTAGTAGAACACTGAACAAATGTGCTATTAGTTGTGTCACTCTGCATTATACCATCAGTTGAGAATGTACCACTTTCATTAACATTGCTAAACACGGCATGCAAACAGTGAATTAGAAAATACATATGCAATTACTAATTTACTTTGATATGCTGAAAAATTCACAGCGAGGATTAAACACTGAAGTATTTCCTGGCTAAAATTGACAGAAAAGCAACACAATTTTCCACTGCATACCCATGTATCTTCATGTACAGAATAATTGTAGACACACATCTATTGTGATGATTGCATCTTTTTGTGTTTGGATATTGAAGTATAGTACTTGTATCGAACTGAAAACTTAAAAAAACTGAGAATGGTTTAATCCTGGCAAAAATCAACCTTCTATAACTGTAAACCCATAGTACTGCAACATTCTTAATCACATAGTAGCACAAGGGACTATAAACTGCGCACTTTTTGTATTGCCACTCATAACATTATACTGAATGACTTTAATTATAGTGACATCATTCAGGTACCAATTATAACAAAAATCCATATTCATAAATGGTGATAATGGCTTTTCCTTCATGACACAGTACAATACCTTGAGTCATGCATTTATCCTGGCCTATTTTAAGTCCTATACTTTGGTCAGTAGGGTCAGTAGACAGTTGCCAGAATCTGTAAATTTACTTTGATAGCACAAAACATTGTAGAAGTGTGAGCTGTGTAACTAATTCTGGTGCGTGATTTATGGAACCTTAAGCTAGAATCTATACCTGTGTGTTTAAACTTCTAACACTTTAATACTTACAATCAGTTACATACCATTCCAATGTCGAATGATAATGACACAGTTTCATTTCCAAGATCTAGTCTACTCAGCACATTGGTTGATATTTGAAGGGATAAAATCAAACTTTGCACCTTTACACTACATATATGCAACGATACACTATGTATTGCAAACACGTCATTATAATATATATAACATACCCTTCATTAGTAGGTAAGTGGGGATGTCTAGTGATACCAGTAGTTATAGGAACTCTCCTTCCTACACAAATTGAAGAAAATCACATACTGCATATTTAGTATTCTGACAGTGGAATAAGGCTATCCATATCCAGTGTACAGTAAAAGTGTGCAATATCTTTATGAAATGATAAAATTAATTGTCCATGCATGTAAAGTGTGATAGGTGGAAATTTATGGAAGTTACAGGATTAGAGTGCAGACAAATTTAGAAGCACATGTTTATCTTTTCATAGATGCGCATGGCCACTTAATTTGTTTGTGCTAGCTCTGTTACTGTAGATGCACAATAAGTAACAAGTTTGTTCACACATATAATCTATAATTTGTTTGTGCAGATCATACCTTCTTCAATCCTCTTCAAAATCACAGCACTTGGTATTTTGTAAGATGGTACCATGTCACCAAACTTCGCTACAAAATTGTTAGATGTGTTTGATGGACCAAATTCTATATCACTAATATTCTTCAGATATTCATGTGTAGGAACCAGTGCTGAAATCACTAAACAAAAATCACATCAATTACGTATGTACAAAAATCAAAGGCAGTATAAACTTTTGTGAGGGAAATATCATAAATCTCACTAATACTATGATAGTACATAAAATATGTGTATATGCATGATGAAGTAGCAGCACATTACTAACCAACATTTTTGTTGTTTCCCTCAGTGGTATTCATCACAGTCTCATTGCTGTAACTACTCAGACTATTGCTTAACAGAACACCAACTTCTCCAGTGCTTACAAGTAATTGCTCACTAACAGTTTTTTGCACTTCTGTATCATTCTAAAGTGAATTAGTAACACCATTCAACAATCATTACTGAATTAACTCTTTATAAACATGTAAATAGGCAGAAAATAAAGGCAGGCAGGATGGCAGGCAGGCAGGCAGGCAGGCAGGCAGGCAGGCAGGCAGGCAGGCAGGCAGGCAGGCAGGCAGGCAGGCAGGCAGGCAGGCAGGCAGGCAGGCAGGCAGGCAGGCAGGCAGGCAGGCAGGCAGGCAGGCAGGCAGGCAGGCAGGCAGGCAGGCAGGCAGGCAGGCAGGCAGGCAGGCAGGCAGGCAGGCAGGCAGGCAGGCAGGCAGGCAGGCAGGCAGGCAGGCAGGCAGGCAGGCAGGCAGGCAGGCAGGCAGGCAGGCAGGCAGGCAGGCAGGCAGGCAGGCAGGCAGGCAGGCAGGCAGGCAGGCAGGCAGGCAGGCAGGCAGGCAGGCAGGCAGGCAGGCAGGCAGGCAGGCAGGCAGGCAGGCAGGCAGGCAGGCAGGCAGGCAGGCAGGCAGGCAGGCAGGCAGGCAGGCAGGCAGGCAGGCAGGCAGGCAGGCAGGCAGGCAGGCAGGCAGGCAGGCAGGCAGGCAGGCAGGCAGGCAGGCAGGCAGGCAGGCAGGCAGGCAGGCAGGCAGGCAGGCAGGCAGGCAGGCAGGCAGGCAGGCAGGCAGGCAGGCAGGCAGGCAGGCAGGCAGGCAGGCAGGCAGGCAGGCAGGCAGGCAGGCAGGCAGGCAGGCAGGCAGGCAGGCAGGCAGGCAGGCAGGCAGGCAGGCAGGCAGGCAGGCAGGCAGGCAGGCAGGCAGGCAGGCAGGCAGGCAGGCAGGCAGGCAGGCAGGCAGGCAGGCAGGCAGGCAGGCAGGCAGGCAGGCAGGCAGGCAGGCAGGCAGGCAGGCAGGCAGGCAGGCAGGCAGGCAGGCAGGCAGGCAGGCAGGCAGGCAGGCAGGCAGGCAGGCAGGCAGGCAGGCAGGCAGGCAGGCAGGCAGGCAGGCAGGCAGGCAGGCAGGCAGGCAGGCAGGCAGGCAGGCAGGCAGGCAGGCAGGCAGGCAGGCAGGCAGGCAGGCAGGCAGGCAGGCAGGCAGGCAGGCAGGCAGGCAGGCAGGCAGGCAGGCAGGCAGGCAGGCAGGCAGGCAGGCAGGCAGGCAGGCAGGCAGGCAGGCAGGCAGGCAGGCAGGCAGGCAGGCAGGCAGGCAGGCAGGCAGGCAGGCAGGCAGGCAGGCAGGCAGGCAAAACAGACCAATATTCATTTGGGTTTTGGGCAATATCTGAAAAAACAACAACAATATTCATCCTTAAGTAAGCTTCTTGTTTTAATGTTGGATTTAATGTTAGAAACACTAAGACCATTCTGTAAAGGCGATTTTGATCATCTATGATATTTCTATGAAAGCTTTTTACAGCAGTGTTTCGGCTGGTGCTATTCATTTTAAGCGAGGATCCATACTATACTAGTACAGCCACATGTGACTGGCTGAGCAAACACTGGTCATTTTCACACATTCCTCAACTTCCATTCCATTGTTTCTCTGTTATCTTTGCTAAAAAGGAATGGACAACCAAAGTTTCAGCCTTATATTATATGATGAACAGTCTTGGAGTTATAGGGGCTAGGCAGTTGGGAGTGCAATAAACTCAATGAATACAACAATTCGGAAATTATTACAGGCGCCTATTTGATTGATCATATCTCATGACTCAAATAAGCTACAAAGATGAAACCTGTCATTTGCATTATAAATGCGAAACAAATATTTTTTTACTTTCCATGAACAGGAAAATCCGATTCTAAATAGGTTTTATTGATTTGAGCTTTGTTCCAGTGCAAAGATTATAATGGTTATAATGTTTCGTGTATGTAGCATGCATATTTTTTTACTCAGTTTATGTCAATAATGTTCTTATAGCAACAGCTGGTTTTCACTAGTCAATCATAAAATAATATGTTGTTTGATTGCTGTGGATCTGATTTTGCCTGTTTTATTAGACTAACCTGATATTCATCACGTAAAATGTGCAGTGTTTCAACTCCTCTGATACCAAATGCATAAATAAATTGTTTACCCTACTATGCTAGATATACTCCCACTACACATTTTCCCCCTAATTATACTGTATAATCAGTGCTCGATTACTGTAATTCAGATGATAGCATATACTGTATAAATTCAAATCACTTATATGTTGTTGATGAAAACTAATCATCACAGATTCAGTGCCTACATACACAATACATGCTCATACACTAATAACTACACATCTTGTGCTTTAGTGTGCATATAAAATCTCACAATACTGCAACTAACCATTCTACTCATCTCCATAAAAGACACATCATTTCTTTGATCCAATAAATTATCTAGCACATTGATGATGTCCTAAAAATAACATGGCCACACTGGACACATGCACAAGGTACTGTATTTAGGACACACTGCAAGCAAAACATTAGATATACATATATCACAAATTACCAAGTATCATAACTTTTATACACATTTCATGCATTGGCCTGTACTAATAGATTCACAAGCAAAAGTAAAGCTTATGATATGCTAAATCAATGGTTAATCATACAGTGCAGTAGTTATGTATACTGAAGTGTTTAGACCACTAGATGGTTGTTTGGTAATGGTAAGAAGTAGTACATGTACCGTGACAGTGCAAAACACGCCCCAACAAGGAAAGCGGTCTGAAAATTTTAAATTCACACACAAATAGGTTTATTTGTATCACATTATATACACCTGCACAATATTCCTCACCTTCACCCTTTTTTGAATTTATAAATGCTATCATAGGGAAACACTATCTTGCCCAATATCTCCCTGTACAAAGTGTCCACACTATGGCGGCCATTTTGTATTGTGGCATCATAGATGACACACACAACGTTAAGAAACATCATTTTGGATATCGCTCATTGTCGCTTAGATATTGGGACATGGTGTGATCTTTAGGGCCACTGTAAAATGATTATACTGCACATGAATGTAGTTATAAGAGATAAGTCATCATTTAGAAGACAACAAGATAGATCATAAAATTCCACAACAAAGCGACACATGACTGTACACATACCCAATCATATACATTTATTAAAGAAGTGCACATACTTACCTCAGTCACTTGTGTCACTGCATCTTGATCAAATTCATCAAAGGTTATATCTGTCACTCTGTATGTTGGAAATATATCATACAGATTCCATTACAATGTTAGCACTGATTTGTTAACTAACTAGCTAAGAATTTGCAATTTACAAAGAACATCTCACTAAATGACACATTCTTAACATCTTTCCCTTCAAAGATAACCTGCTAATTATTGCTAATAATATTTATGTATACTGTACTGTCTAATTTCAGTGACTAAAATTTATAGTCACCTTACCCAATTATATAACCTAAAGTGTTAGCAGCTGAGGATACATCATTTGGTAGAAGAGGTTGTGTAGTGTTTGTGATCTCTTGTAGTTCATCAGCAATATCCTCCACAACTTCTGGCATAAATATTTGTGCCAAGTCTCTATCATCTTTAACAAATATTCTGTCAACAAGGTTGGACAACTCTTCTGCTTTATTTTCAAGCCTAATTTGTTCAACTGTGCTGCATTCATTAACATTCGGAGAACCCCAAGTGTCATTTGTGATACATTCTCTTCTGGCAAGTCCTACACCAATGTAAAGAGTTTAACTACACATTACTGCAAGTTGTACTTATAGCATGGTAGGTTGTCTGAGTTTTTAACAAGTATATACTTCAACTAACATATATATTACTTAAACATGTAGTAGTCACTTACTGTAGCTGTATTTTGTTAATATTTAATTGAATTTATGTACTAGGTACTAGGTCTGCATATATGCCATATTTTTTACAGGATAAGTTACATCAAGAGTTCATAAATATATTATGAAAACTTGATTACATATTTATGTAGTAAGATGTGTCAGTATACATATGTACCTATTGTCTCACTTCCACCTGGACATTTTTGTATAGCTACTTGACTGATGTTTGTTGTTGGCCATGTTATGTTCCATGTCATATCTTGTTCCATCAGACATCCTGCAAATTTTATATAATGCAAACACATGTATTACAAGTATAAGATAAAATTAAGAGTTTTAATTTTGATTAGGGAATATAAATACACAATAGTGAAACAAGGTACTGTAGGTCACCTAACCCTGGAGACATACTGTACTAGTGGACATTAAATCCCTACTTCAGTTGAGTATGAACTGAAGTAAGGATTTAATGTCCTCTAGTATACCTTTCAGGTGGAGGTGACCTCCCTTGTTTCACTACTTTTTTCTATGATCCCTAATTGAACTTTTACTTGTTTGTTTACTTTTTGTAACATTATTATTACTGGTGAACCCATGCATATACTTTGAAAGCATGGCGCCAGGCTTATTAATTTTGCCAAAACAAGCACCCCAAATATGAATTACTAAAATAACAAAGTTGCCACTACACTTAGGTTTCAACTAAATTCAGCCCGTTAGGCAGCATTCCAAATGAAGAAACACTAGGACATGGACCTCCGCAATCAGTCAGTCACAACGGAAATTTGGATGAGTCTGGTCAAATGTAGGGAAGCCATCACATGGTGCTACAGGGAATCAACACATTATGCTGTCTGTCAGCAAAGATAAATAGGATGCAAATGAGGACACAGGTAAGTATGCATTGTGGCACTCCAAATGGCACCAGTTGGGCTGAAGTGATGTCAATCAGCGAAAAAATTAAGCCCGTAGTTAGCTGTTATCGAGTTGCACTTGTCTGAAGACATCAGCCAAGCAGTCGGTCAGGTGCTCAGTCCTAAATAAACAAGTTGATGTTGTGCTACTTCTAAAAGCCAGGCACCATGCAGCTAGCTAACTCATCTGGAATTAACCATAGATAGTATATGCTACTATGAATTAACCAACTATGTATTACTATTTAAAATAGGGTAGTTTTGGGTTGTGCAATAATATTATTAGCTAATTCTTGTATTTTGTAATTCATGAAATTTTCACAATTCGTTCAATTACGTTGCTATGCACTGCTAAGGAAGTGCTTGTTAAACAAACCACTTTTACCAACATATTACGCACAGAAGTATCTTCTAAACTGTTTTATAGTTTGACTTTTGTGTTTTTTCCCACAAATTCTCTTGACAAAGCCTTAAAGCTGCTCTTCATTTTCGTTTGCATATGTAAGGGATATGCCCCTTTTCAACTCGAAGTGATAGGCTATTCCTGGTAGTGTATGAAGACTGCACCATTGCTTTTCAATTATCAAACGCCTGAAATCCTCAAAGAAAAGGTAGTTTACAAAGTCTGAAGAAAGTCGCCACACCCTCCGCTGAAAAGAAACCACCTCAAAGAAAAGTTCACCTGTGCAGAAGTTAATACAGACTTCATTTCACTTTTACTTCTTACATAAAAGCTGATTTTACCATTGTTTAATGATTTTGCTCACGTGGGTGCGTATGGAAAAACATAGGTAGATAGGTAGATCAAGACACACGATAGTGTGTTGTGCGGCCCAACAAGCCGGCGTGCCACACCGTGAGTACAGGAAGAAAGAAAATGCGATTTTCACACCTTTGTAGCTCTGTGATCCCTTATCCAATTGAAACCAAATTTGCTACAGAATTTCCGACTAGGCAGGGGCGACTACATTCCAAATTTGAAGAAAATGGCTCCAGCCATTTCCGAGATATGAGCAGTCAAAGTTTGGGTTTTTTTCTTCTTCTTTTCGCTCACTTTGCAAAAATCCGCCATAAAACACGAATTCGTGCTCCAATCGGGTTGAAATTTGGCACACTTAAAGGGATCATTTAATAAGGCGAATCGCAGTACCATGTTTGGTAGAAATCCGATGAACATTCACAGAGTTATGACCAATTATTCGCGTAAAATAAAATCGAAGGTCTGTCACGCCCACAGGGTAAACCGCTTGAAGGAATGAGCTGAAAATTGCTATGTAGATGGAGTAACTATCGTAGGAGTGCCTTTTTGTGGTTTCAAATGAATCCAGTTAAAGGCCATCAAGATATGACACAAAACCCAACCCGTGTCACAATTACGCGATCGATTTTTATGAAAAAAAACTATTAATTTTCACGCCTACCAGGCAAACCGCTTAGAGCAGTGAATCTGAAAATTGGTGTGTAGCTGGAATAATTATCATAGAAATTCCTTGCAGTAGTACAGAACAATCGGATTACAAACCACTGAGTTATGATTCCAAAGCCAACTACGTGTAGCATATGCGAGATCGAGATACTCTAATAGAACAGTCACCCTAATAGAGCATTCAGCTATACGTTTTTAATTATTATTATTGATTGTCGTGCAGACCTCAAAAGAGTATGGTGCACAAAAAAGGGTACAATTGCTACTGTCAATTACAAAAGAAAAACAAACTTATATAATCTAATCAAAAACAGCCAAGCTGTAAAAAAAGGTGCGGCCCCCAAAAAGACCATACTGAAAAAAGATGTGAAATCCAAGGTGGCGGCCAAGAAATGGCTGTGATGGTAGGTTAATGGTTAAATTTTAATAACGACAATTCAGGTGAATTTTGTGCCGCTTGGTCTTGGCACCAAATTCACCTGAATTGTCATTATTAAAATGTAACCATTAACCTACCATCACAGCCATTTCTTGGCCGCCACCTTGGATTTCACATCTTTTTTCACCATGGCCTTTTTGGGGGCCGCACCTTTTTTTACAGCTTGGCTGTTTTTGATTAGATTTCACTTCTTTTTGTATTTGTATTCTGCAAAACCGGCCTATGGCTGGCTTTGGGGCTTTTTTTAACCCATGTGTTTTTTTCTTTACCACAGCAAGAAGAAAAGAACTTAAAAGAAGATTTGTAATACTTCAATTATTTAGTAATTATGCAAATTATATACATATATTTATTACATGCCCATTATTCCCCACACGGTGTTTTTTTTGCAGCTGATCTCTCTACTGGGTGACTTGAAATGTAGCTGAACTATATACAGGATGGTTTCTTTGTAGCTGAACTCTCTACAAGGTGACCTCTTCTAGCTGGTCTCTCTACAGGGTGATTTGTTTGCAGCTAAACTCTCTACATGGTGGTTTCTTTGTAGCTGAATTCTCTACATGATGGTTTCTTTGTAGCTGAACTCTCTATAAGGTGACTTCGTCTAGCTGAACTTTCTACAGGGTGATTGTTTTGTAGCTGAACTCTCTACAGGGTGATTTGTTTGCAGCTGAACTCTCTACATGATGGTTTCTTTGTAGCTGAATTCTCTACAAGGTGACTTCGTCCAGCTGATCTCTCTACGGGGTGATTTGTTTCTATCTGAACTCTCTACAGGTGATTTGTTTGCAGCTAAACTCTCTACATGGTGGTTTCTTTGTAGCTGAACTCCCTACATGATGGTTTCTTTGTAGCTGAACTCTCTACAAGGTAACTTCTTCTCTACAGGGTGATTTGTTGTAGTTGAATTCTCTACAAGGTGGTTTGTTTGAGGCTGAACTCTCTACATAGCGGTTTCTTTATAGCTGAACTCTCTACAGTGTGATTTGTTTGCAGCTGAACTCTCTACATGATGGTTTCTTTGTAGCTGAACACTCTACAAGGTGACTTCTTCTAGCTGATCTTTCTACAGGGTGAATTGTTTGTAGCTGAACTATCTACAAGGTGACTTCTTCTAGCTGATCTTTCTACAGGGTGAATTGTTTGTAGCTGAACTATCTACAAGGTAACTTCTTCTAGCTGATCTCTCTACAGGGTGATTTGTTTGTAACTGAACTCTCCACATGATGGTTTCTTTGTAGCTGAACTCTCTACTAGGTGACTTCTTCTAGCTGATCTCTCTACAGGGGGATTTATTTGTAGCTGAACTCTCTAAAAGTGATTTATTTGCAGCTGAACTCTTTATGTGGTGGTTTCTTTGTAGCTGAACTCTCTACGAGGTGACTTCTTCTAGCTGATCCCTCTACAGGGGGGTTTATTTGTAGCTGAACTCTCTACAAGTGATTTAATTGCAGCTGAACTCTTTATGTGGTGGTTTCTTTGTAGCTGAACTCTCTACAAGGTGACCTCTTCTAACTGATCTTTCTACAGGGTGATTTGTTTCTAGCTGAACTCTCTACAGGTGATTTTTTGCAGCTAAACACTCTACATGGTGGTTTCTTTGTAGCTGAACTCTGTACATGATGGTTTCTTTGTAGCTGAACCCTTTACAAGGTGACTTCTTCTAGCTGATCTTTCTACTGGGTGATTTGTTTGCTACTGGGTGATTTGTTTGCAGCTGAACTCTCCACATGGTGGTTTCTTTGTTGCTGAACTCTCTACAAGGTGAATTCTTCTACCTGATCTCCCTACAGGGTAATTTGTTTGTAACTGAACTCTGCGTTTTTGTGAGTGATCTCACTGTAGGTTGATTTGTTTGTAGCTGAACTCACTAAAGGGTGATTTGCTTGTAGCTGAACTCCTTGCATTGTGTCTAGTTTCTAGCTGATCTCTCTACAGGGTGATTTGTTTGTAGCTGATCTCTCTACAAGTTGATTTGTGTGTAGCTGATCTCTCTGCAGGTTGATTAATTTGTAGCCGATTTCTCTACAGTGTAATTTGTTTGTAGCTGAACTGTCTATAAGGTGATTTGTTTGTAGCTGATCTCTCTGCAGGTTGATTTGTTTTAGCTGATCTCTCTACAGGGTGATTTGTTTGTAGCTGATCTCTCTACAAGTTGATTTGTGTGTAGCTGATCTTTCTACAGGTTGATTTGTTTGTAGCCGATCTCTCTACAGGGTAATTTGATTGTAGCTGAACTCTGTACAAGGTGCTTTTTTGTAGGTGATCTCTCTGCAGGTTGATTTGTTTGTAGCTGAACTCACTAAAGGGTGATTTGATTGTAGCTGAACTGCTTACATTGTGTCTAGTTTCTAGCTGATCTCTCTACAGGTTGATTTGTTTGTAGCCGATCTCTCTACAGGGTAATTTGTTTGTAGCTGAACTCTCTATAAGGTGATTTGTTTGCAGCTGAACTCTCTACATGGTGGTTTCTTTGTTGCTGAACTCTCTACAGGGTGTTTTGCTTGTAACTGAACTCTCTGCAGGGTGATTTGTTTCTAGCTTATCTCTCTACAGGTTGATTTGTGTGTAACTGGTCTCTCTACAAGCTGATTTGTTTGTAGCTGATCTCTCTGCAGGTTGATTTGTTTGTAGCTGGCTGATCTCTCTACAAGTTGATTTGTTTGTTGCTGATCACGCTAAAAGTTGATTTGTTTGTAGCTGAACTCTCTGCAAAGTGTTTTGTTTGTAGCTGACCTCTCTACAGGGTGATTTTTTGTAGCTGACTTCTCTTCAGGGTGATTTGTTTCTAGCTGATTGCTCTACAGGTTGATTTGTTTGTAGATGAACTCTCTACAGGGTAATTTGCTTGTAGCTGAACTCCTTACATTGTGTCTAGTTTGTAGCTGATCTCTCTACAGGGTGATTTGTTTGTAGCTGATCTCTATACAAGTTGATTTGTGTGTAGCCGATCTCTCTGCAGGGTGATTTGTTTGTAGCCGATCTCTCTACAAGGTAATTTGTTTGCAGCTGAACTATATATAAGGTGATTTGTTTGTAGCTGAACTCTCTACAGGGTGATTTGTTTCTAGCTTATCTCTCTACAGGTTGACTTGTGTGTAACTAATCTCTCTACAAGCTGATTTGTTTGTAGCTGATCTCTCTGCAGGTTGATTTGTTTCTAGAAGATCTCTCTATAGGTTGCTTTGTTTGTTGCCGATCGCTCTAAAGGTTGATTTGTTTGTAGCTGAACTCTCTGCAAAGTGTTTTGTTTGTAGTTGATCTCTCTACAAGAAGATTTTTTGTAGCTGACCTCTCTTCAGGGTGATTTGTTTCTAGCTGATATCTCTACAGGGTGATTTTTTGTAGCTGACATCTCTTCAGGGTGATTTGTTTCTAGCTGATCGCTCTACAGGTTGGTTTGTTTGTAGCTGAACTCTCTACAGGGTGATTGCTTGTAGCTGAACTCCTTACATTGTGTCTAGTTTCTAGCTGATCTCTCTACAGGTTGATTTATTTGTAGCTGATCTCTCTACAAGTTGATTTGTGTGTAGCTGATCTCTCTGCAGGTTGATTTGTTTTAACTGAACTCTCTACAGGGTGATTCGCTTGTAGCTGAACTCCTTACATTGTGTCTAGTTTCTAGCTGATCTCTCTACAGGGTAATTTGTTTGTAGCTGAACTCTCTATAAGGTGATTTGTTTGTAGCTGATCTCTCTGCAGGTTGATTTGTTTTAGCTGAACTCTCTACAGGGTGATTGCTTGTAGCTGAACTCCTTACATTGTGTCTAGTTTCTAGCTGATCTCTCTACAGGATGATTTTTTATAGCTGATCTCTCTACAAGTTGATTTGTGTGTAGCTGATCTCTCTGCAGGTTGATTTGTTTGTAGCTGATCTCTCTAAAGGGTAATTTGTTTGTAGCTGAACTCTCTATAAGGTGATTTGTTTGTAGCTGATCTCTCTGCAGGTTGATTTGTTTTAGCTGAACTCTCTACAGGGTGATTGCTTGTAGCTGAACTCCTTACATTGTGTCTAGTTTCTAGTTGATGTCTCTACAGGGTGATTTTTTGTAGCTGAACTCTCTACAGGGTGATTTGTTTCTAGCTTATCTCTCTACAGGTAGATTTGTGTTGATTTGTTCATTGCTGATCGCTCTAAAGGTTGATTTGTTGTAGCTGAACACTCTGCAAAGTGTTTTATTTGTAGCTGATCTCTCTAAAGGGTAATTTGTTTGTAGCTGAACTCTCTCCACAGTGACTTGTGTGTAGCTGAATTCTGTGTAGCTGAATTCTCTAGAGAGTGACTTAATTGTAGCTGAATTCTCTACAGGGTGCATGACTTGTTTATAGCTGAACTTTCTTCAGTGTGACTTGTAATGTTCTGAATCTCTATAGTGATATATTTGCTTAACTCTCCACATGGTGACTTGCTTCTTGCTGAACTGTCTATAAGATTAACTGTTTGCAGCTGAACTCCTTACAGAATAACTTGTGATGTAATAAAATTCTATAATGGAGTAAATAAATTAGCCGAATGCTCTATTAGGGTGACTGTTCTATTAGAGTATCTCGATCTCACATTTGCTACACGGAGTTGGCTTTAGAATCATAACTCAGTGGTTTGTAATCCGATTCTTCTGTACTACTGCAAGAACTTTCTATGAAGATTATTCCAGCTATACACCGATTTTCAGCTCATTGCTCTAAGCGGTTTGCCTAATAGGCGTAAAAACTAATACTTTTTTTATTCATAAAAATCGATCGCGTACTTGTGACACAGGTTGGGTTTTGTGTCATATCTCCATGGTCTCTATCTCGATTCCTTTCAAACCACCAAAAGGCACTCCTACGATGGTTACTCCATCTACATAGCAATTTTCAACTCATTCCATGAAACGGTTTACCCTGTAGGCGTGACAACAAATCAATCTTGTTTACGCGAATAATCGGTCATAACTCCTGAACCATTCATCGGATTTGTACCAAATTTGATGCTAGCATTCGCCGTTGGACCCCCTTTCTGTATGCCAAATTTCATGGCGATCGGAGTACGCGTTTGCTTGTTATAGCAATTTTTTGCAAGTGTGCGAAAAGACGAAGAAGAAAAAAAACCAAGAAAAATAACCAACCTTTGGCAGCTCGTATCTCGGAAATGGCTGGAGCGATTTCCTTCAAATTTGGAATGTAGACTCCCCTGGCTGGCGGGCAACTGTGTAACAATTTTGGTTCCAATCGGATAAGTGATCACTGAGATACAGAGGTGTGAAAATGACGTTTTCGTTCTTCCTGTTTACGTTTTCGTTCTTCCTGTTTACGTTTTCGTTTTCGTTCTTCCTTCTAACCTGATTTTAAATGTAGTGCATGCTATAGAAGCAGAACTCAAGAATACGCATTATCAAGCTGAATACTTCTACTAAGGCAGAGAATTGAGGCTACGTGATTATGTAGCAATGATTGTGAAATTGGTCCTAACCTGTACTACATTCAGCAAGCACTCTGAGTTAAGTAACACCTTAGTCTGCTCTTAGAAAAAAGGCTTGAACCCAACAACAGTGATCAACATTAATCCAGGGGCGGATCCAGGGGGGGGCCTTGGGGGCTGAAGCCCCCCCTTCATATTTAGGCTTTACTTGATCAATATGCTGAGTATTATAATGAAATTTTGTCTTAGCATAATTATATGATCACTAATAATACAAATACTCATAAAACCACCTTATAAACATCTTTCCAAGGTGCATGTTAGTGGATTTGTTGTGGATTTGCATGTTAGTGGTTGCAAGTGGATTTATGCTAAAGTTTATGCAACAAGGACCCGGATCAGCATTGGAGGTGTACAAGATCGAGATATTCTAATAGAGCAGTCAGCTAATTACTCTAATAGAAAATTCACTGGAAACATGTAGTTGGTTCTGTTATGGCCAAATCTGCCTGCACCTATACATACAATGAAGTGCATTGGTCTCTTTAAGGGCTTCATTCATCTACTTGTGTAGTTAATATGTATGGCAATACTTAATTCAGGTACACAATTTCCATTGAAAATGCTCTCAGATTCAATCTTGTATTGTTCAAATTTCAAAATTTTCCACTTTCAACATTATTATTTTAACATGCACCTATTCAGTGTTGTGCAATTGTGAGAGGGGTGCATCATGTACTTAGTTGTCTGTACCTACCCAAGCTTTTCCATGAGCAAAATGCTTCAGAGAGCCATACCTATAATCTAAAGGCAGTATATAAAATATCTACAGGCAGAAAATATTATGAATTTTATGCGGAAACATCTCCAAATTGCAGTATTTTAGCAACTATTTTTCAAAATTTTCCTGGGAGGGCATGCCCCCAGACCCCCCTAGTTCCAGTATGCTTCGCATGCTGGGAAGTGTGCTTTGCACACCTCTACCCAAGAGATTAGACCTTGAGGTAGCCCCCCCTTTTATAAATCCTAGATCCGCCCCTGTAATCAACAGTCTTTATCTCTAGTAGAAGCGTTATGTTGATCAAATGGAATTTAAAGTGAGAATGTTTTCTTGGGCTATAGGCCATAATGAAAGTTGGATACTGTCCTCCATACAAATAATTATAAATTCTTGGTCCTGCAAATACTAAATAAATAAAGTCAAAGTAGTGGCAATGCTTTTTTTGTTATGGTACAGTATGCACTTTACATATATACAGTTTCTTTGTTTTATGAATCACTACCATAAATCTTTAAATACGTGCAGCAGCTTATTTTAGCAATTAGGTGAGTATGCTATTGTACAGTCACACAATACACTCCAGGCGAATTACTACAGGCACATTATTAATGTATAATGGCAATAATATTGTAAACTTAAGCACATAAATACTTTAAAGGAACTCACCCAGATTGTCAGGTAATAATGGTGTGCAGAATGATACACTTTGTTCACCAGAACTAGTTCTACTGTATATTTTAGGACAGAGATCCTGTAAAGTTATAAAATTTCACTACTGATTAGGATACACATTTCTCAACTTGTTACCTGTACGCATTGAGGTTGATCACAGTCCAAGCCTACATCAGGAAATCCATCACTGTCTGAGTCTAATCCACACACATTACCATCACCAACATAAGTGGGACTATTACACTATAAATATAACATGAATTAGGTGTAAACTGATGAAGTCAGGGCCGCCCACAGGGGGGGGGGGCAACTGGGGCATTTTTCCCCGGGCCCCAGCCTGAAAGGGGCCCCAGGAGGCCCCATGAATACCTGTTTAAAAGATCGATATACTCTAATAGAGTAGTCAGATCTAAATATTCTAATAGAGCAGTCACAGTATTCTTCAGAGGAGCAGTGTAGCAAGCTTATAGATAAGGAGATGTGGTTGGTGATAGTTATTGTCATTGTCAGCAGGTTGTGACCTTTTTTTTTTTTTTTTTTTTTTTGGTCTTCAACTTACAACTTGGGTGAAGGGCCCCACTTTAACTCTTTGCCCTGGGCCCCTTAATTTCTCTGGGCGGCCCTGGATGAAGTAGTAACTTACTGTACAACTTTGGGAGCCACACAAACATGGTGGAGTACTAGGTCCAGTACAAACTGTTCTTATAGTAGTCTCAGTATCAGTGTTACAGGAGCAAGATGCTGTAACCATACAGAGTACACAGTATACTATTACAACTGCACAGTATAAAGGAAAACAATACTTACTGCTTGGTTGGAATGCAGACACTTCAACATTCTCATAAATTACATTGACTTGTTTGCGTTTTCTGTTATGTTCACTATCCTCTAAAATATTTGTGATATTTTCTGCTATGTCTGCAGGGACTGGAGTTATTATTAGATCAAATGACAATACAATGTTGAACATGTTTAATCCATCAGAAGAGATATAATGTTGATAATTGTATACATGTTGTTCAGTATAATTAATAGATCTGTTGAGCAGTTGTATAACCTGAACAAAAACAAAGTAAAACATACAAAGACATAAAACTTTATCAGTATTGCACTATAACAAATTTAATATTAAAATTTGATTAGCTAAAAATTCTATAAGGTCCATAAAGCATTGGTAGGATCTGCACATATAATACACACAACTCTACACAAACAGATACATAACACAGACACATGCTACTGTACTGTATATACAGGTTTTTGCAAATTACTTCATCCTGTTTACAACTGAATTTATTGCTTTTGCAATTGAATTCATCACCTTAGCAATTGAGTTTGACACGCTTGCAGTAGAATTGCATTAGAATTCATCAAGTTTGCAGGAAATTTCATCACAACTGCATGTAATCAGTGAGCACCGGGCTAATCAAGAACACTATGTGAAGCAGCTGAAACAATTGTTGACTAACAAGAACTTGCAGTAATTAGTCAGTGCTTAATTTGTCTACAGCATGCTTGATAAGGATTCCTACCACTCTTGTTCACTATTGATGGACATGTGCACACCCAAATTCTTACCTTTGAAAACACTAGATATCCAGTTATTCCTTTATAAATGGCTTCATACAGGCATGGATGTATAAAATAATGTCCACTTGGGATACTTCAAGAAAATAAAGTCACTCTTTAAGGTTCCTATGGATACATATAAGGTTCCTATGGATACATATACTTGAAATTAACAAGGAGACTTCCCGACTACCTGACAGACTCCTGTAAGTGTTTGAGCGTTAATCAGATGGCTGCAGGTTTGAGGCTACCGAGGTCCAGTCATGGATCTTTTCTCCTTTCTCCACCTTTTCAAACATACTTTCTATAACAACTTTGAACAGGCTGTAGGGCCAGGAGTCCTACAGATCTTCAGCACTTGTGCTGTAAAGTCTAAATAAAATATTAATAAATAAATAAAAATAACTCACTAAAAGAAATTTATTTCTATCTTGGCACATGGAACAAACAATCAGTCATGTTGAAATTTCCTGCAAACGCGACTAATTTTAATGCAATAGCACCTGATTCTACAGCAAGTGCATTGAATTCAATTGCCAAGGCGACAAATTCAATTGCAAAAGTGACAAATTTTCTACTGCAAAAGTAACTAATTCAATTGAAAATGGGACAAATTAACAAGAACTTTAAAGTTGGATTAGGGATCAAAGAGTAAAACAAGGGAATAGCAAAACAGTAGTGAAAAAAGACAGGTTGCCTATACCTGCCATTATATCTGCAGGTATAGGCAACCTCTCTTGTTTCACTACTTTTTTAGCAATTCCCTAGTTTTGCTATATTTTTTTATCCCTAATCCAATTTAGGATTTTAATTTTTCCTTCCATTTGTTTGTTTATTTTTTAATATCATAGTTCTGACTAATGAACCCGCACATACCGCATCAAAAGAACTGATGGTATCAGGCATGCCATAAATTTAATTTCGCATCTGAATGCGTACTCCAACAATCAATTACTAAAAAGCAGTGACCATTATGCTTCGTCTTAGCTACTTTCCTCCTGTTATGCAGAAATACAAATGAAGAACAGTACAAGAAGTGTTTCTGCAATCACTATGGAAAATATGGACCATAAAATAATAGCTACCACCACAATCACAGAGAAGCTGTATCGCATTACCGCAAATTGACACCTTGTGTTGTCAGTGAAAAGAACTGGGACTCAAAAGAGGACAAAGTTACGTAAGTCCGTGATTAATGCATAATGTGGTCGGCGAAAGGCATGTCTCAGTACAAAGCAATGTTGAAAAGTGAAAAATCAAGCCCATGGTCTTATGCATTGTCAAGTTATACTTGGCTGAACATATCAGTCAGTTAATTAGTTAGTCAGTTACAGTAGTGGAAAATTCAGTTCAATAATTTTAAAAATTTTTATAGAAACTTGCTGGAAAGATTTGAGGTCAGTCTGAAGGGATTTTTGGGCTTGGTTATGCTTAACCAATACTGTTTAGTAGGATGTTATTGGATTAGTTTGAATGGCAAGAATGCTCAAAATTCCAATTCTACTGTACTGTATGATAGAATAATTATAACTGCTTTAGACGCTACTTCACATTACATTCAGATTACATACCTCATCCAGGGCTGTTTCTGCTGTAGGCTCAGCAAAAGCGGCTAGTTTTCTTGCAATAATACTAGCGCCATGACAACTATGCATCCTCACGTGACAAAACAGTATTGCTCGTTAAATCACTGCACGTGAACAATGCATAGTGATTGGATAAACCTAGATTTTGAGCATATGTTGTATTGTGCCTGAAGGCGTGGAGTATATTAGAAAACAAGGTGGAGTATATGAGATTTATTACCCACCCAAAACAACCTAAATAGAGTCTAAGTACATACATAAACTACATTAAATAAGTCATGTATATTATGTAACTGATCTTCTAGTAAAGTATTCTAAAATCAAATTTCTGCATACAGTATATTAAAATGAAATTTATGTTCACTTACCTGATTTGCAATTGTTGCAGCATTTGTGTTAGTGCTGCCAGTATTTACTGAAAAGGACACCATAACAACAGGGTTGGATCCTGTGAACATGGTACAGTTACTCAGATCAACTGATGACCACCTTCCATTATTTAGACATTTTCTCTCAATGTTGACGCCAGAACGAAAGTTTAGATGCAACTGTGAACAAGATTGAGTGGTTGTTGTACTGTGTCTAGTTTTGCTCCACAGCAACCCTCCAGCAAAATCTTCATCACATGCTAATAATGAAACAGGTAACTTATTATGGACATGTTTCTGTTATGCATAATCGTGTTGTAGTACTGTACAATGTTAGCATGCATACAGTATTTATACCACCTTCACTTGCCAAGACTCAACCAAAAAACACAGTCTTATAAAATTAATAACAATACATGACAACATTGGAAGGCTAAAATGAAAGCTGGCAAGAACTTTTACAACTTAGTATCTACTAGATGCCCCCTACACTGTTAAAAGATACAAAAAAAATAGGTATTAAATTTATCATTGAATTGATGTATATTTGTAGGTGCTATAATAACTATTGCAACTGCTAAAAGTTACAAAGGGTTTTAACATTAAAACTGTAATGCTTTAATGTGGTGAGCATTTCCAAATATAAAAAGAACAGTGATGATTCAATAAGCAAATGGAGTCAGGAATGCAGCCGGCCATATTAACCTACTATGAATACTCAATGAATGATCCAGCATGGGACATTTGAGGTAAATCCCCTTTCCTCTCCACTTTCAGTTAAACCCTTAAGGTACACGCATGATAACAGAAGTCAATTATTGAATTCTGGATGACAATATAATAGAACACCAAATCTATATTTTTATATAATGCTAGCTTCATTAAGACAGATTTAGAGGGAATCTCCCAACATATCTCTTCTTCTTAGCAAGGTAGTTTCATAAAAAAATTAAATAAGCAATCAAGATACTTTAGTAGAACAGTTAATATAACTTTAATAATACAACAATACGATCCATGCATGCGTTGTTACTCATATTGACATAATTATACATCCTGTCAAATACAATAACAATAGTGGATATGAATAAACCTAGACAGTCATTAGAGAACTTTTTTCCCAGACAGAGATACCACCTTCATCATGGCTACATCTTGGCCTGGTACGTCACCTAAATCTTCCCTCACACATGTACATGCATAACTGTAGTTGTGTACTTTATTTAAAGAGAGCTTTAACTCCTAAGTTCTGTATTCAGGAAGTACCTGAAGTGTGTACTTTATGATACATTTTGACTCACAGATAACAATGAAGTTATATAGTATTCATTTATATGCATATACAGGAGCTTATGAGCTGCTGAAGGCGGCAAAGGAGCATGAAACTGAGTTTCATGACAATCCAAATTACATCACTGTGTTTGCTTACGTCATGCACAAATGATGCTCCAGCCACATGAAGTAGAGATGAGTTCACCACCACCAAAAAAGAGAAAGATATCGAGGAAAACTTAGCCAACTTTACCATCGTCACGTGTCACTGGTTACGTGCAATTTCGTATATGGCTTCAAATAATGAGATTTCACTTTCTTTATATGGAAACTAATTTGAGATTGATTTTGATTGTGATGGAACCTGGCAAGCAGTGTAAGTTTCATGCTCCTTCGCTGCCTTCGGCAGCTCATAAGCTGATGATATATACACTGTACCTCCAATGACAGATACAGTAATATTCTGATCAACTGGTTTACCATCACGAACAGCAGCATGACAATTATAAATACCACTATCAGTTATGCTTGCATTTGCTATATTTAGGACATGACTGAGACCAGGTGGAGTGAACAATATGTTCTCTCTTTGTGTAATGTTTTTTCCATTGTATATCCACAACACAACAACTTCTATTATAGATGGAGTACATGATAAGGTAACTGTGTCTCCTTCCAGTAGAATGACTGATGAAAATGATGATGTGAGAGTCAAATCTGTGATAAAAATCAAAGTACTATACATAGGTATACAAAGTTCTTATATTATACAAACATATAAACACTTCATGAACTCTTTTCATAACAAGCAATTACAAGTTTTAATTGTTCCTAAAATCAATTTAGAAATACAAATGAGTAGGCTTGCAGGTTTGTTCAGTGAATGTGTATGACTTACAATTTTAGATTGATAAAATTTGAGCAACTACAACTTATGATGTTATGCATGAAACATCAAGATACTCTAATAGAACAGTTACTGCATAAGAAAAATCCCAGTAGTATAATCATGCATACCTAACTTGGAAGGAATTTATTATGTTTTAAAACCTAAATACAAGCACTATAATCTATAGCCATAGCCATGCACAAAAATAAATCAATATTAATCAGCCCAAGAAGCCGGCATGCAACACCCGTGATCAAGACACACGGTAGTGTGTCGTGCGGCACAAGAAGCTGGCACGCAACACCCGTGAGTATATTGACAGGAAGAATAAAACACAATTTTCACACCTCCATAGCTCTGTGCTGCCTTGATGAAAAACGATGACGTTTGCTGTGTACAACCCCTCCAACTTCAGTACTCTAAATACCAAATTTGAGCGAAATCACTTCAAGCATTCCTGAGATATGCGACTTCAAAAATTGGCATAGTTTCTTAGTTTTTTTTATTCTTATTTTTTCCTCTTTTCGCACACTTGCAAAAACTTGTATAAAACGTGAACACCACATCCGATTGCCTTGAAATTTGGCACACAGAAGGGGGTACAAAGGCACATCTCGGTACCAACTTTGGCTGGAATACGATAAACAGGCAAAGAGTTATTAGCAATTATTCACGAAAAATAACACCAATATGTTGTCACGCCTACAGTTTACGGAAAGAAGCTGAAAATCGGTGGGTTAACTATTGAACCTCAAACCTTTTGTGGTTTGAAAGAAATCAAATTAAAAACCAGGAAGATACAACGAAAAAACCAGCAGTGTGTAACAATTATGCAATTGAGATTAGCTAATAAAAAACGACTACTTGCCAGGCCTACCAGATAAACCACTTGGGGTAATGCTTTGAAAATCGCTGTACAGATGGAGTAATCAACTTAGAAAGACTCTTCAATGGTGTAGAAGAATCAGACTTAAAGCCACGGAGTTATAACACGAAATCCAACTTGATGTAGCAAGTGTGAGATTGAGATACTCTAATAGAGCAGTCACCCTTATAAAGCAGTCACGCTGAAGATAATTCAAGAGATCAGCTAGAAACTAGTAACCTTTATAGAGATCAGCTACAAACAAATCGCCCTGTAGAGAGTTCAGCTAGAAGAAGTTACCTTGTAGAGTATTCAGCTACAAACAATTCATCCTGTACAGATATCAGCTAGAAGAAATTACCTTGTGGAGAGTTCAGCTACGAAGAAACCACCACGTAGAGAGTTCAGCTGCAAACTAATCACCTGTTGAGAGTTCAGTTACAAAAATATCATCCTGTAGAGAGTTCAGCTAGAAGAAGTCACCTTGTAGAGAGTTCAGCTACAACGAAACTACCATGTAGAGAGTTCAGCTGCAAACAAATTACGTTGTAGAGAATTCACCTACAAACAAATCACCCTGTAGAGAGATCAGCTACAAGAAGTTACCTTGTAGAGAGTTCAGCTATAAACAAATCACCCTGTAGAGAGTTCAGCTAGAAGAAGTCACATTGTAGAGAGTTCAGTTACAAAGAAACCACCATGTATAGAGTTCAGCTTCAAACAAATCACCCAGTAGAGAGATCAGCTAGAAGAAGTCACATTGTAGAGAGTTCAGTTACAAAGAAACCACCATGTATAGAGTTCAGCTACAAACAAATCACCCAGTAGAGAGATCAGCTAGAAGAAGTCACATTGTAGAGAGTTCAGTTACAAAGAAACCACCATGTATAGAGTTCAGCTACAAACAAATCACCTTATAGAGAGTTCAGCCTGAAACAATTCACCCTGTAGAGAGATTAGCTAGAAACAAGTGATCCTGTAGAGAGATCAGCTACAAGAAGTTACCTTGTAGATAGTTCAGCTACAAACAAATCATCCTGTAGAGAGATCAGCTAGAAGATGTTACCTTGTAGATAGATAGTTCAGCTACAAACAGTTCACCATGTACAGAGATCAGCTAGAAGAAGTCACCTTGTAGAGTGTTCAGTTACAAAAAAACCATCATGTAGAGTTCTATATATGTATTATATATATATATATATATATATATCTAATCCAAAACAGCCAAGCTGTAAAAAAAGAGTGCGGCCCTGAGAAAGGCTATGGTGAAAAAAGATGTGAGATCCAAAGTGGCGGCCAAGAAATGGCTGTGATGGTAGGTTAATGGTAAAAATTTTAATAACGACAATTCAGCTGAATTTTGTGCCAAGACCAAGCGGCACCAAATTCATGTGAATTGTTGTTATTAAAATTTTTACCATTAACCTACCATCACAGCCATTTCTTGGCCGCCACTTTGGATCTCACATCTTTTTTCACCATAGCCTTTCTCAGGGCCGCATTCTTTTTTTACAGCTTGGCTGTTTTGGATTAGATTTCACTTCTTTTTGTATTTGTATACCCCAAAGTCGGCCATAAAGCCGGCCTATGGCCGGCTTTAGGGCTTTTTAACCTGTTATTTTTTCTTTACTAAAGAAAGAAGAAAAGATGAAGCAGGGTGATTTCTTTGTAGCTGACCTCTCTGCAAGGTGATCCTTCTAGCTGATCTCTCTACCAGATGACTTGTTTGTAGCTGAACTCTCTAAAGGGTGATTTGTTTGTAGCTGAATTCTCTACAGGGCAATTTGTTTGCAGCTGAACTCTGTACATGGTAGTTTCTTTGTAGCTGAACTCTCTACAATGTAACTTCTTCTAGCTGAACTCTCTACAGGGTGACTTGTTTCTAGCTGAACTCTCTACAGGGTGATTTGTTTGTAGCTGAATTCTCTACAGGGCAATTTGTTTGCAGCTGAACTCTCTACATGGTAGTTTCTTTGTAGCTGAACTCTCTACAATGGGACTTCTTCTAGCTGAATCCTCTAAAGGGTGACTTGTTTCTAGCTGATCTCTCTATAGTATAACTTGTTTCTAGCTGAACTCTCTACAGGGTGATTTGTTTATAGCTGAACTCTCTACAAGGTAACTTCTTCTAGCTGATCTTTCTACAGGGTGATTTGTTTGTAACTGAATTCTCTACAGGGCAATTTGTTTGCAGCTGAACTCTGTACATGGTAGTTTCTTTGTAGCTGAACTCTCTACAATGTAACTTCTTCTAGCTGAACTCTCTACAGGGTGACTTGTTTCAAGCTGAACTCTCTACAGGGTGATTTGTTTGATTGCTGAATTCTCTACAAGGTAACTTCTTCTAGCTGATCTTTCTACAGGGTGATTTGTTTGTAGCTGAATTCTCTACAGGGCAATTTGTTTGCAGCTGAACTCTGTACATGGTAGTTTCTTTGTAGTTGAACTCTCTACAATGTAACTTCTTCTAGCTGAACTCTCTATAGGGTGACTTGTTTGTAACTGAACTCTCTACAGGGTGATTTGTTTGATTGCTGAATTCTCTACAAGGTAACTTCTTCTAGCTGATCTTTCTACAGGGTGATTTGTTTGTAGCTGAATTCTCTACAGGGCAATTTGTTTGCAGCTGAACTCTCTACATGGTAGTTTCTTTGTAGCTGAACTCTCTCAATGTAACTTCTTCTAGCTGAATTCTCTACAGGGTGACTTGTTTCTAGCTGAACTCTCTACAGGGTGATTTGTTTGTAGCTGAATTCTCTACAGGGCAATTTGTTTGCAGCTGAACTCTGTACATGGTAGTTTCTTTGTAGCTGAACTCTCTACAATGTGACTTCTTCTAGCTGAATTCTCTACAGGGTGACTTGTTTCTAGCTGATCTCTCTATAGTATAACTTGTTTCTAGCTGAACTCTCTACAGGGTGATTTGTTTCTAGCTGAACTCTCTACAAGGTAACTTCTTCTAGCTGATCTTTCTACAGGGTGATTTGTTTGTCTTTGCAGGGCAATTTATTTGCAGCTGAACTCTGTACATGGTAGTTTCTTTGTAGCTGAACTCTCTACAATGTAACTTCTTCTAGCTGAACTCTCTACAGGGTGACTTGTTTCTAGCTGAACTCTCTACAGGGTGATTGTTTCTAGCTGAACTCTCTACAAGGTAACTTCTTCTAGCTGATCTTTCTACAGGGTGATTTGTTTGTAGCTGAATTCTCTACAGGGCAATTTGTTTGCAGCTGAACTCTGTACATGGTAGTTTCTTTGTAGTTGAACTCTCTACAATGTAACTTCTTCTAGCTGAACTCTCTATAGGGTGACTTGTTTGTAACTGAACTCTCTACAGGGTGATTTGTTTGATTGCTGAATTCTCTACAAGGTAACTTCTTCTAGCTGATCTTTCTACAGGGTGATTTGTTTGTAGCTGAATTCTCTACAGGGCAATTTGTTTGCAGCTGAACTCTCTACATGGTAGTTTCTTTGTAGCTGAACTCTCTCAATGTAACTTCTTCTAGCTGAATTCTCTACAGGGTGACTTGTTTCTAGCTGAACTCTCTACAGGGTGATTTGTTTGTAGCTGAATTCTCTACAGGGCAATTTGTTTGCAGCTGAACTCTGTACATGGTAGTTTCTTTGTAGCTGAACTCTCTACAATGTGACTTCTTCTAGCTGAATTCTCTACAGGGTGACTTGTTTCTAGCTGATCTCTCTATAGTATAACTTGTTTCTAGCTGAACTCTCTACAGGGTGATTTGTTTCTAGCTGAACTCTCTACAAGGTAACTTCTTCTAGCTGATCTTTCTACAGGGTGATTTGTTTGTCTTTGCAGGGCAATTTATTTGCAGCTGAACTCTGTACATGGTAGTTTCTTTGTAGCTGAACTCTCTACAATGTAACTTCTTCTAGCTGAACTCTCTACAGGGTGACTTGTTTCTAGCTGAACTCTCTACAGGGTGATTGTTTCTAGCTGAACTCTCTACAAGGTAACTTCTTCTAGCTGATCTTTCTACAGGGTGATTTGTTTGTAGCTGAATTCTCTACAGGGCAATTTGTTTGCAGCTGAACTCTGTACATGGTAGTTTCTTTGTAGTTGAACTCTCTACAATGTAACTTCTTCTAGCTGAACTCTCTATAGGGTGACTTGTTTGTAACTGAACTCTCTACAGGGTGATTTGTTTGATTGCTGAATTCTCTACAAGGTAACTTCTTCTAGCTGATCTTTCTACAGGGTGATTTGTTTGTAGCTGAATTCTCTACAGGGCAATTTGTTTGCAGCTGAACTCTCTACATGGTAGTTTCTTTGTAGCTGAACTCTCTCAATGTAACTTCTTCTAGCTGAATTCTCTACAGGGTGACTTGTTTCTAGCTGAACTCTCTACAGGGTGATTTGTTTGTAGCTGAATTCTCTACAGGGCAATTTGTTTGCAGCTGAACTCTGTACATGGTAGTTTCTTTGTAGCTGAACTCTCTACAATGTGACTTCTTCTAGCTGAATTCTCTACAGGGCGACTTGTTTCTAGCTGATCTCTCTATAGTATAACTTGTTTCTAGCTGAACTCTCTACAGGGTGATTTGTTTCTAGCTGAACTCTCTACAAGGTAACTTCTTCTAGCTGATCTTTCTACAGGGTGATTTGTTTGTCTTTGCAGGGCAATTTATTTGCAGCTGAACTCTGTACATGGTAGTTTCTTTGTAGCTGAACTCTCTACAATGTAACTTCTTCTAGCTGAACTCTCTACAGGGTGACTTGTTTCTAGCTGAACTCTCTACAGGGTGATTGTTTCTAGCTGAACTCTCTACAAGGTAACTTCTTCTAGCTGATCTTTCTACAGGGTGATTTGTTTGTAGCTGAATTCTCTACAGGGCAATTTGTTTGCAGCTGAACTCTGTACATGGTAGTTTCTTTGTAGTTGAACTCTCTACAATGTAACTTCTTCTAGCTGAACTCTCTATAGGGTGACTTGTTTGTAACTGAACTCTCTACAGGGTGATTTGTTTGATTGCTGAATTCTCTACAAGGTAACTTCTTCTAGCTGATCTTTCTACAGGGTGATTTGTTTGTAGCTGAATTCTCTACAGGGCAATTTGTTTGCAGCTGAACTCTCTACATGGTAGTTTCTTTGTAGCTGAACTCTCTCAATGTAACTTCTTCTAGCTGAATTCTCTACAGGGTGACTTGTTTCTAGCTGAACTCTCTACAGGGTGATTTGTTTGTAGCTGAATTCTCTACAGGGCAATTTGTTTGCAGCTGAACTCTGTACATGGTAGTTTCTTTGTAGCTGAACTCTCTACAATGTGACTTCTTCTAGCTGAATTCTCTACAGGGTGACTTGTTTCTAGCTGATCTCTCTATAGTATAACTTGTTTCTAGCTGAACTCTCTACAGGGTGATTTGTTTCTAGCTGAACTCTCTACAAGGTAACTTCTTCTAGCTGATCTTTCTACAGGGTGATTTGTTTGTCTTTGCAGGGCAATTTATTTGCAGCTGAACTCTGTACATGGTAGTTTCTTTGTAGCTGAACTCTCTACAATGTAACTTCTTCTAGCTGAACTCTCTACAGGGTGACTTGTTTCTAGCTGAACTCTCTACAGGGTGATTGTTTCTAGCTGAACTCTCTACAAGGTAACTTCTTCTAGCTGATCTTTCTACAGGGTGATTTGTTTGTAGCTGAATTCTCTACAGGGCAATTTGTTTGCAGCTGAACTCTGTACATGGTAGTTTCTTTGTAGTTGAACTCTCTACAATGTAACTTCTTCTAGCTGAACTCTCTATAGGGTGACTTGTTTGTAACTGAACCCTCTACAGGGTGATTTGTTTGATTGCTGAATTCTCTACAAGGTAACTTCTTCTAGCTGATCTTTCTACAGGGCAATTTATTTGCAGCTGAACTCTGTACATGGTAGTTTCTTTGTAACTGAACTCTCTACAATGTAACTTCTTCTAGCTGAACTCTCTACAGGGTGACTTGTTTCTAGCTGAACTCTCTACAGGGTGATTTGTTTCTAGCTGAACTCTCTACAAGGTAACTTCTTCAAGCTGATCTTTCTACAGGGTGATTTGTTTGTAGCTGAATTCTCTACAGGGAAATTTGTTTGTAGCTGAACTCTGTACATGGTAGTTTCTTTGTAACTGAACTCTCTACAATGTAACTTCTTCTAGCTGAACTCTCTACAGGGTGACTTGTTTCTAGCTGAACTCTCTACAGGGTGATTTGTTTGTAGCTGAACTCTCTACAAGGTAACTTCTTCTAGTTGATCTTTCTACAGGGTGATTTGTTGCTGAATTCTCTACAAGGTAACTTCTTCTAGCTGATCTTTCTACAGGGTGATTTGTTTGTAGCTGAACTCTGTACATGGCAGTTTCTTTGTAGCTGAACTCTCTACAGGGCAATTTGTTTGCAGCTGAACTCTGTACATGGTACTTTCTTTGCAGCTGAACTCTCTACAATGTAACTTCTTCTAGCTGAACTCTTTACAGGGTGACTTGTTTGTAGCTGAACCCTCTACAGGGTGATTTGTTTGTAGCTGAACTCTCTACAAGGTAACTTCTTCTAGCTGATCTTTCTACAGGGTGATTTGTTTGTAGCTGAATTCTCTACAGGGCAATTTGTTTGCAGCTGAACTCTGTACATGGTAGTTTCTTTGTAGCTGAACTCTCTACAATGTAACTTCCTCTAGCTGAACTCTCTACAGGGTGACTTGTTTGTAGCTGAACCCTCTACAGGGTGATTTGTTTGTAGCTCAACTCTCTATAAGGTAAATTCTTCTAGCTGATCTTTCTACAGGGTGATTTGTTTGCAGCTGAATTCTCTACAGGGCAATTTGTTTGCAGCTGAACTCTGTACATGGTAGTTTCTTTGTAGCTGAACTCTCTACAATGTAACTTCTTCTAGCTGAACTCTCTACAGGGTGACTTGTTTTTAGCTGAACTCTCTACAGGGTGATTTGTTTCTAGCTGAACTCTCTACAAGGTAACTTCTTCTAGCTGATCTTTCTACAGGGTGATTTGTTTGTAGCTGAATTCTCTACAAGGCAATTTGTTTGCAGCTGAACTCTGTACATGGTAGTTTCTTTGTAGCTGAACTCTCTACAATGTAACTTCTTCTAGCTGAACTCTCTACAGGGTGACTTGTTTGTAGCTGAACCCTCTACAGAGTGATTTGTTTCTAGCTGAACTCTCTACAAGGTAACTTCTTCTAGCTGATCTTTCTACAGGGTGATTTGTTTGTAGCTGAATTCTCTACAGGGAAATTTGTTTGCAGCTGAACTCTGTACATGGTAGTTTCTTTGTAGCTGAACTCTCTTCAATGTAACTTCTTCTAGCTGAACTCTCTACAGGATGACTTGTTTCTAGCTAATCTCTCTACAGGCTGACTTGTTTCTAGCTGAACTCTCTACAGGGTGATTTGTTTCTAGCTGAATTCTCTGCAAGGTAACTTCTTCTAGCTGATCTTTCTACAGGGTGATTTGTTTGTAGCTGAATTCTCTACAGGGCGATTTGTTTGCAGCTGATCATGAACTCTCTACATGGTAGTTTCTTTGTAACTTAACTCTCTACAATGTAACTTCTTCTAGCTGAACTCTCTATAGGATGACTTGTTTCTAGCTGATCTCTGTACACGGCGACTTGTTCCTAGCTGAACTCTCTACAGGTGATTTGTTTGCAGCTGAGCTCTCTTACATGGTGGTTTCTTTGTAACTGAACTCTCTACAAAGTGACTTCTTCTAGCTGATCTATCTACAGGATGACTTGTTTCTAACTGAACTCTCTATAGTGGATCTGTTCATAGCGGAACTTTCTACTGGGTGATTTGTTTGCAGCTAAACTCTTTGCGTGATTGTGTCTTTGTAACTGAACTCTCTACAAGGTAACTTCTTCTAGCTGATCTCTCTACAGGGTAATTTGTTTGTAGCTGAATTCTCTACAGGGTTATTTATTTGAGCTGAACTCTCTACATGATGGCTTCTTTGTAGCTGAACTCTCTATTAGGTACCTTCTTCTAGCTGATCTGACTACAGGGTGACTTGTTTGTAGCTGAATTCCCTACAGAATAACTTGCAATGTAATATAACTGAGTAAATTATACATGCAGCTGAATGCTTTATTAGGGTGACTGTTCTATTAGAGTATCTCGATCTCGCATTTGCTGCACGTAGTTGCCTTTCGAATCATAACTCAGTGATTTGTAATCCGATTCTTCTGTACTACTGCAAGAACTTTCTATGATGATTATTCCAGCTACATACTGATTTTCAGCTCGTTGCTCTAAGTGGTTTGCCTGGTAGACACGAAAACTAATAGTTTTTTATTCATAAAAATCGATCGCGTAATTTTGACACAGGTTGGGTTTTGTGTCATATCTCCATGGTCTTTATCCCGATTCCTTTCAAACCACAAAAAGGCACTCCTACGATAGTTGCTCCATCTACATATCAATTTTCAACTGATTCCTCCAAGGGGTTTACCCTGTAGGCGTGACAGACCTTCGACCTTATTTTACGCAAATAATTGGTCATAACTCCGTGAATGTTAATCGGATTCCTACCAAAGTTGGTACGGAGATCCGCCTTAATGAGCCCTTTAAGTGTGCCAAATTTCAGCCCAATCCGAGTACGTATTCGTGTTTTATGGCGAATTTTGCGAAGTGTGCGAAATGAAGAAGATGATGAAGAAGAAGAAAAAAAGGAAGAAATTAAAACGAAATTTTGTTCGCTCATATCTCGGAAATGGCTGGAGCGATTTTCTTCAAATTTGGTATGTAGACTCCCCTAACTGGGCGGCACGTCTCTAGCAAATTTGGTTCTAATCAGATAAGGAATCACAGAGCTACATAGGTGTGAAAATTGCGTTTTCTTACTTCCTGTTAATATACTCACGGTGTGGCGCGCCGGCTTCTTGGGCCGCACGACACACTATCGTGTGTCTTGATATATATAAGTTGTACAATTTTACAGATAAATCAGAAATATTTAAAGTATTTAACATCTGCTTCATCTTTTCTTCTTCCTGTGGTAAAGAAAATAAGATAGGTTAAAAAGCCCCAAAGCCAGCCTATGGCCGGCTTTGGGGTATACAAATACAAAAGAAGTGAAATCTAATTTAAAACAGCCAAGCTGTTAAAAAAGCGTGTGGCCCTCAAAAAGGCTATGGTGAAAAAAGATGTGAAATCTAAGGTGGAAGCCAAGAAATGGCTGTGATGGTAGGTAGGTTAATGGTAAAAAATTTAATAATGACAATTCAGGTGAATTTTGTGCCAAGACCAAGCGGCACCAAAATTCACCTGAATTGTCGTTATTAAAGTTTTTTACCATTAATCTACCATCACAGCCATTTCTTGGCCGCCACCTTGGATTTCACATCCTTTTTCACCATAGCCTTTTTGAGGGCCGCACTATTTTTTACCACTTGGCTGTTTTGGATTAGATTGTTTATTGATATCCTTTGGTATCAGATTGGTATGTGTTTTTCTGTACTAGGAGAGCACTGCTTTGTCTTATATGATCATCATCATTGTATATCTGTAGATAAGAAGAAGTTTGTATAAACACCAAACCCCAAAGTCAGTTTATGGTTGGCTTTTGATATTTATAACACAACAAGAAGTGAAATAAAATCAATGCAACACAGCCAAGGTGCATAAAATGGCGCAGCCTTTAAAGCCTGGGTGAAAAAGTTGCATGGCGGCCATGAATGGCTGCAAAGATGTTAAAGATTTTAACTTTGTACATTTAAATCAAGACACAATAGTGTGTCGTGCTTCCCAAGAAGCTGGCATGCCACACCGTGAGTGTATTAATACGAAGAAAGAAAATGTGATTTACACACCTATGTAGCTCTGTGATCCCTTATCTGGTTGGAACCAAACTTGCTACAGAACTGCCGGCCAGGTAGGGGAGTCTACATACCAAATTTAAAGAAAATCACTCCAGAAATTTCCGAGATACAGTACAAAATTTTGTTTTAATTTTTTGTTTTGTTTTCTTTATTTTGCACACATTGCAAAATCTGCTATAAAACACAAATGTGTGTTCCAATCAGGAAAGAAAATTTAGCACACATAAAGGGCGCATAACAGCAGATCTCAGTACCACGTTTGGAAGGAATCTGATGAACATTCACGGAGTTATGACCCATTAATCACGTAAAATAAGGTCGAAGGTCTGTCATGCCCACAGGGTAAAGCCCTTGAAGGAAAAGCTGAAAATTGCTATGTATATGGAGTAACTACCATAGGAGTAACTATTGTAGGAATGCCATTTTGTGGTTTGAAAGGAATCCAGATAAAGACCATCGAGATATGAGACACAAAATCCAACCAGTGTCACAATTATGCGATCGATTTTTATGAATAAAAAAGAACTATTAGTTTTCACGCCTACCAGGCAAATCACTAGAGCAATGAGCTGAAAATCGGTGTGTAGCTGGAATAATCATCATAGAAAGTCCTTGCAGTAGTAGAGAAGAATCAGATTACAGACCACTGAGTAACAGTTGTGAGTCAAAGGTGTAGCAAATGAGAGATTAAGATACTTTAATAGAACAGTCACCTTAATAGAAGATTCAGCTACCTTTATAACTTACTCCATTACAGAATATATTACATTGCAAGTTATTCGGTAGGGATTTCAGCTACAAACAGTTAATCTATAGACAATTCAGCTACAAGCAAGTCACACTGTAGAGAATTCAGCTACAAATATATCACTGCAGAGATTCAGAACATTATAAGTCACACTAAAGAGAGTTCAGCTATAAACAAGTCACCCCGTAGAGAGTTCAGCTATAGCAAGTCACTCTGTAGAGAATTCAGCTACAAACAAGTCACTATGTAGCGAGTTCAGCTACAAAGAACTACCCAGTAGAGAGTTCATCTAACCTTCGCAGTGCCTAGGCAGAACTGGTTAGGTTTAATTTATCCCAAAAGTGCCTTCGGATGAGACAACTTCATCTTTTCAGTATGTTTTATTATTATTTTTCTTTTCCAGTTTTTTTCTATTCTTGTTTTCAACTTCATTGCTTCTCAACTTCAAGTGATTGCAATGATACCTACTAGGTTGTAAATTTCTCTATTATTCCTTGTGTTTGTTAAATGTGAAAAATTTAACAAACACACTCTGGGAATGTGAAAGAGAGAAACACACTCTGGGAAAACTAGTCAGTGTGAAAAACACACTCTGGGAAAATTAGTCTTATTTCCCATTTAAAAGTATCAAAAAATGCTGGTTATAACTATTCAGAGTGTTGTAGCTTGCCAATGGTGGTAGCAATGCACACCAAACTTTCACACATTTTACAACAATTTATTACCTTCCAGGTCATCCACTGAAGAAGTAGTCAACCGCTAAGTTTCCCACCATTTTAGATAGTTTTTAAAACTGAGTTTGGCTGTATCAGGTGAGCTCCAAAAGGGGTTGGAGGCGAGGGGTCTGCATAGCAGGAAAGATGTTGTTCAAAAATTGAAGAGGGATGTTTTGGGATGAATTAGGTCAAGTCATTGGCCATTCAGGGCTACAAACTGGCTAAAATAAAAGGAAATTTACAGCACAGGTCATTGTCCAATACCACGGAGCTGTACAACCACACACAGCCATCTCCTGGTTGGCCAGGGCTCCACCAAGACTAAGGTTGGGTGATATTGAAAATTTCCTCCCACGGTTATTGTGGAGCTTATTATCACGATTATTGCAAATATCACGGTATTGAAATGAACTATATCAAGTAGCTACACTAAAAACTGTTTACACAGTATAATGCATGGGTGAACTTTGTTTACCAGCTAGCTAAGAGTTTGGAAAAACTTATAGAGCATGGAGTGCATATAAATTTTGAAGGAGAGATAGCTAGTTTCTATCTATGTATATAGCTAGCAGATAATTTACTAAGGCTTACTAATGTTAATCCAGAATTTTTATCCCACAATCACAGAAGTGCTGTATCCAGTACACGTGCCTCTCCTTGCATGTACTCTAATAATTAGTGTGCCGTTTTGTGTAGTAGTGCATGGGTTAGGCTTGTTTGCTAGTACAAGGAGGCTGTAATACTGATTGACAAGTACAATATGGCGTTGTTAACACGTGTAAGTGTGTAGTTGCAGCTGTATTCCCGCTATGATATTGCAATAATGGTTTAAACTGGTATGGCGGTTTTTCAAAAACAAGGCGGTATTGGTTATTGCCAGCTGTAATATACCATCATACCGGTATATCGCCCAACCCTAATCAAGACCCCAGACCACTCATACGGCTCACCACTGTGCTTGAAACAAGCAGCTAGCAAAAGCAGACCTGGTTGACTGTGACAGTGAAATTTGATAGTGCATTTATAAAGCTTTGTGTTTGTGTGAAGTAATCAAACTTCCTATCTTGGCGATAAGGCCAGTTTTCGCAGATCCAGTCATAAATAAACATAGCAGAAAAATCTGTCACAATAGCAAAAATTGACCTTTTAAACATACTTTTTTCACACCGATCTCTAGTAAAACCATCCACACAATTACATGTGAAAGAGTTAACTCCATCTATACAAGTTCCATTATTCATACAAGGATTAGGGTCACAATCATCTATGTTAGTTGAACATTTCTCTCCATTAAAACCATCCATACAATTACACGTGAAAGAGTTAACTCCATCTGTACAAGTTCCATTATTCATACAAGGATTAGGATTACAATCATCTATGTTAGTTGTACAATTCTCTCCAGTAAAACCATCCATACAATTGCACGTGAAAGAGTTAACTCCATCTATACAAGTTCCATTATTCATACAAGGATTAGGGTCACAATCATCTATGTTAGTTGTACAATTCTCTCCAGTAAAACCATCCACACAATAGCATGTGAAAGATTTAACTCCATCTATACAAGTTCCATTATTCATACAAGGATTAGGGTCACAATCATCTATGCTAGTTGTACAATTCTCTCCAGTAAAACCACCCACACAATTGCATGTGAAAGATTTAACTCCATCTGTACAAGTTCCATTATTCATACAAGGATTAGGATTACAATCATCTATGTTAGTTGTACAATTCTCTCCAGTAAAACCATCCATACAATTGCACGTGAAAGAGTTAACTCCATCTATACAAGTTCCATTATTCATACAAGGATTAGGATCACAATCATCTATGTTAGTTGAACAATTCTCTCCATTAAAGCCATCCATACAATTACATGTGGAAGAGTTAACTCCATCTATACAAGTTCCATTATTCATACAAGGATTAGGATCACAATCATCTATGTTAGTTGTACAATTCTCTCCAGTAAAACCATCCACACAATTACATGTGAAAGAGTTAACTCCATCTATACAAGTTCCATTATTCATACAAGGATTAGGATCACAATCATCTATGTTAGTTGAACAATTCTCTCCATTAAAGCCATTCATACAATTACATGTGGAAGAGTTAACTCCATCTATACAAGTTCCATTATTCATACAAGGATTAGGATCACAATCATCTATGTTAGTTGTACAATTCTCTCCAGTAAAACCATCCACACAATTGCATGTGAAAGATTTAACTCCATCTGTACAAGTTCCATTATTCATACAAGGATTAGGGTCACAATCATCTATGTTAGTTGTACAATTCTCTCCAGTAAAACCATCCACACAATTACATGTGAAAGAGTTAACTCCATCTATATAAGTTCCATTATTCATACAAGGATTAGGATCACAATCATCTATGTTAGTTGAACAATTCTCTCCATTAAAGCCATCCATACAATTACATGTGGAAGAGTTAACTCCATCTATACAAGTTCCATTATTCATACAAGGATTAGGATCACAATCATCTATGTTAGTTGTATAATTCTCTCCAGTAAAACCATCCACACAATTGCATGTGAAAGATTTAACTCCATCTGTACAAGTTCCATTATTCATACAAGGATTAGGGTCACAATCATCTATGTTAGTTGTACAATTCTCTCCAGTAAAACCATCCACACAATTACATGTGAAAGAGTTAACTCCATCTATACAAGTTCCATTATTCATACAAGGATTAGGATCACAATCATCTATGTTAGTTGAACAATTCTCTCCATTAAAGCCATTCATACAATTACATGTGGAAGAGTTAACTCCATCTATACAAGTTCCATTATTCATACAAGGATTAGGATCACAATCATCTATGTTAGTTGTACAATTCTCTCCAGTAAAACCATCCACACAATTGCATGTGAAAGATTTAACTCCATCTGTACAAGTTCCATTATTCATACAAGGATTAGGGTCACAATCATCTATGTTAGTTGAACAATCCTCCCCAGTAAATCCATCCACACAATTACATGTGAAAGAGTTAGCTCGATCTGTGCAAGTTCCATTATTCATACAAGGATTAGGATCACAATCATCTATGTTAGTTGTACAATTCTCTCCAGTAAAACCATCCACACAATTACAGGTGAAAGAGTTAACTCCATCTGTACAAGTTCCATTATTCATACAAGGATTAGGGTCACAATCATCTATTGATAGGAGAACAATAATGCCATAATTACAGTATTTACACATAAATATGTAGCTCTGTGTTGTCTATAGAAAATGTTTTTTTGCTATGAAAATGCCCTCTCTGACAGTAATCAGCATACTAAAAATTTGAGTGTAATTGCTCCAGGTATTCTTGAAATACGAGCCTTCTTAATTGCTTTTATATTTTTTCTTTCTTCCTTCTTAGTACACTTGCAAAGTTACTATAAAATGCAAATCCATTATCCAACAGCCTTGAAATTGGCATAAATAATGGGAGTTTAAAGTCAAATCTCGGTATCAAGTGTCATGTGAATACAATTTATACCAAAACAGCCTAGCTGTGAAAAAGTGTTCAACCCCCAAAAAAGTCAAGGTGCAAATGCTGTGAAATCCAATGTGTTGGCCAAGAATGGCTGTGATGGTACATAGGTTTTATGGACAAAAATTTAATACTGACAGTTCAAGTGAATTTGTGTTTACTAGGATTTGGTGCCAAATTAACTTGATTTGTTTTTATTAAAATTAATACCATCACAGCTATTTCTTGACTGCCACCTTGGATATCACATGTTTTTCACCCAGGGGCTGCACTCTTTTTCACAGCTTGGCTTTATTGATACAGATATCACTTCTTTTTGTATTGTCACAGTCCTCCTTTGGAGCTTCTTTTCCTACTCTTAGTACTGTACTATTACATGAATTCTCTCCTACAGATTGGCTGGCTTGTATTTGTTTTAGCTGAACTCTCTACAGAGTGAATTCCATTGTAGCTAGACTCAGTATAGGTGATTTGTTGTAGCTAAACTCTCTACAGGGTGAGTTACTTGTAGTTGAATGCTCTACTGGGTGACTTGCTTGTAGATGAATTGTTTACTGGGTGACTTGTTTGTAGCTGAAATCTTCACAGGGTTATTTATTTGTGGCTGAATTCTCTACCAGGTGACATTTTTGTATCTGAACATTCAACAGGGTGAATTGTTTACAGCTGAAATCTGTACAGGGTGATTTGCTTGTAACTGAACTCTCTACAGGGTAAATTGTTTGTAACTGAACTCTACTGGGTGACTTATTTGTAACTGAACTCTCTACTGATCTGCTAAAAATTACAAAGGGATTTAACATAAAAACTATCAATAAGCAGTTGAAGTCAGGAATGCAGCCAGCAACATATTAACCTATGTATGGTACTATGAATATTCAATGACTGATCCAGCATGGGACATTCGAGGCAAATCCCTTTTCCTTTCCACTTTCAATTTAGAATAAGGAACACGCATGATAACAAGAATTCAAATATTGAATTCTGAGTGACATTATAAAAACACCAAATCTATATTATTTAATGCTAGCTTCATTAAGACAGATTTAGAGGGGATCTCCCAACAGACCTCATCTTCTTAGCCGGGTAGCTGCATAAAAATTTAGTAAGCAATCAAGATACTTTAGTAGAACAGTCAATATAACTCTAATAGTCCAACCACTGCAATACCATCCATATATGCATTGTTACTCAACAAATTGTTATTGAAATGTACATCGATCCTGTTAGATGCAATAACTTAAACCTTTACACTAGCCAGAGAACTTTTGCCATGATAGAGTTACCCTGCATCTTGACGTGGTATGCTACCCTCCTTCTCATCTCCTAAATCTGCCCTTGCACATGTGAAACTGTAATGGTGTACTTTAGTTAAAGAAACTTTAATTCCTAAGTTCTGTATTTGGCAAGTGCCTGAAGTGTGTACTTTATGATACATTTCGACACACAAAGTTATATAGTATTCATTTATATGTATATACATTTTACCTTCAACAACAGATACAGTAATATTCTAATCAACCAGTTTACTATCACAAACGGCAACATGACAATTGTAAATACCACTATCAGTTATGCTTGCATTTGTTATGTTTAGGACTTGACTGAGACCAGGTGGAGTGAACAATATGTTCTCTCTTTGTGTAATGTATTTTTCATTGTATGTCCACAACACAACAACCTCCAATATAGATGGAGTACATGATAATGTAACTGTTGTTGAGAAATATGCACTCTGGACAAACAATTAACTTAAACTGTGATATCTTTGGTGTGTAATTTTATTCATAGGTTGTATTAATTTAGAGTTTTAGTTTTATAGCTATTTATTATAGTAGGCCTAGAACTTTCTCCCTGTAGTACTATATAAACAGATGTGTGCTAGTAAAATTTAGTGCAGTTACTTGAATTATTTTGTGTTGTTTAAACTTTTGAGCCATCCGCTAGCGCTACATGCTAACAGGTTATGGGCCCAGTCCTAGTTGAGTATTAGTTTGAAGTAGAGAGACATTTCCTGGTATTATTTGAACTGTTTTACCTACTTCGTTACTATGGCTGAGTCTAAGATTGCTACTGCTGTTGTTCCATTAAATGGCACCAACTATCCCACCTGGAAGATACAGTGTAAGATGGCTCTGATGAAAGAAGGCTTGTGGAAAATAGTAACTGAAGAAGAATTTGCACCTACTGGCAATGCTGCAGAACAATCAAAATTTGCTGAAAGAAGAGATAGAGCTCTGGTTAATATTGTTTTGTCTGTGGATACGTCGCTCCTGTATCTCATAAGTGATCCAACTGATCCTGTTGTTGTTTGGGGAAAGTTAGCAGGACAATTTGAGAAGAAAACTTGGGCAACAAGACTTGACCTATGCCACAAACTTCACTCCCTTCAATTGAAGGATGGAGAATCAGCACAGACACATATAAAAGTTATGACTGAACTGTTTGACTCACTTTCTGTTGCTGGAGAAACTGTTTCAGAGGAGGATCGTGTTCTGTACTTCCTTGCAAGCCTGCCAGAGTCTTACAATGTTTTGGTAACTGCACTTGAAGCAAATGAAGGTGTGCCAAAGTTTGAAGTTGTTACAGAACGTATTCTGCATCAAGAGAGAAAGTCAAAGGATAAACCTCCAACTACAGATGGTGCATTTGTGTCACAGAAACATTTTAGAAAAGGACCAATGAGGTGCAACCATTGTGGGCAACTGGGGAACATCAGAAAGTACTGCCGTGACCTAATTAAAGTAGAGAAGGAGTGTCAGAAGGAGAAAGATGAAAAGAAAAAGACTCACAAAAATAGCTCCAGTATCTGTACATGCCAAACGTTCAGACAGTGAAAGTTCTGGATTAATTGCAAGCCATGCATTGTCAGCATTAAGCCAAAATGAAAATTGTGCCTGGATTGTTGACTCAGGAGCTACATGTCACATGTGTCATGATGAAAAGAGTTTTACAGCCCTCTATCAAATAAAAGAACCAATAGATGTGGTTTTGGGAGATGGACATTCTCTCACAGCTACTGGAAGAGGGAAAGTTGTTTTAGAAGTGACATTACCAAATGGTGAGTCAAAGTCTTGAACATTACATGATGTTCTCTATGTGCCAAAACTTGCATATAATTTAATCAGTGTGACCAAAGCCTCTCAGACAGGCAAAGTGGTAAAGTATACAAAATCAGCTTGCTATATACTAGACAGAAACCACAAGATTGTTGCCAAGGCTACCAAAGTAGGAAGTCTTTACCAACTTGACCACAAACCTAACCAAGAAAGAGTCAATTTTGCTAAACAACCTGAAACAAAAGAAGATTTGTGGCATATGCGTTATGGTCACCTTGGTGTGAGTAGCCTTCAAAAGTTAACAAACAAAAATCTTGTTGATGGCTTTGATTTTAATTTGTCTCAAGACCTTATCTTTTGTGAAGCCTGTCCTCAAGGCAAACAGCACCGAAACAAGTTTACCCCCAGTAGCAGAAGGGCAGATCAGTTATTAGAGCTTGTTCACAGTGATGTGTGTGGGAAAATGAATGAGAAATCACTAGGTGGTGCGGAATATTTTCTGACATTTATTGATGATAAGACACGATATGTGTGGGTATATTGTCTACAGCGAAAAGACCAGGTCTTTGAGAAATTTTGTGAATGGCAAGTAATGGTATAGCGATCCACTGGTCAAAAGCTGAAAGCTATACGCACAGACAATGGAGGAGAATTTACTTCCACTGAGTTTGAAGCACACCTACGAGCAGAAGGAGTAAAACATGAGCTTACAATACCGAAAAACTCAGAACAAAATGGTTTGGCTGAACGTATGAACAGAACTCTTGTTGAGACTGTTAGGTCAATGCTGTCTTGTGCCAACTTACCACACAAATTCAGGGGTGAAGCTCTCTCAACTGAAGCTTATCTGCATAACCGAAGCCCTACCAAAGCAGTAAAAGGGATGACCCCATATGAGGCCTGGACTGGGGAAAAACCCAAAGTTGATCACCTGAGAATTTTTGTGTGCCAAGCTTTTGTACATGTTCCTAAAGATGAGAGAAAGAAACTAGATTCAAAATCTAAGAAGTGTGTTCTGATGGGCTATGGCACTACTACAAAAGGTTACAGGTTGTATGATCCACTTAAGAAAAAGGTAGTGTTTAGTCAAGATGTTATTTTCAATGAACAGAAATGTGGTCTTGAAGATTCAATTCAACATGAGCCGAAGAAATATATGTGTCTATAGTACTCATATGAGCTAACAGATACTACCAATTCATCTGAACCTCCACTACTGAGACGTTCTGAGCGTGAAAGAAAACAGACTGAATTTTAAGGACAAAGATGCAATGTGACAGATATCAAGGAGCCCAAATCAGTTAGTGAGGCACAAACAAACCAGAAGTGGCTTGATGCCATGGAAAATGAAATTGTCTCTCTTCATGACAACAATGTATGGGAACTTGTAGAACTACCAGAAGATCGAAAGGCAGTGGGAAGCAAATGGGTGTTTAAAGTGAAGACAAATGCTGATGGCTCTATTGAGAGATGCAAGGCTCGTCTAGTTGCTCAGGGTTATTCTCAACAAGAAGGGCTTGACTATGATGAAATTTTAGCCCAGTAGTAAGATCTGAATCTGTTCGTTCTGTAATTTCTCTTGCCAGCATGAATAATTTGAGATTGCACCAGATGGATATCACCACTGCATTCCTCCATGGTGACCTACAAGAGGAAGTATATATGAAGCAACCTGAGGGATTTGTGGCACAAGGTCAAGAGAATCTAGTTTGTCGACTGAAGAAAAGTATATATGGACTCAAACAATCTCCTTGGTGTTGGAACCAAGCACTTGATGCACAGCTGAAAGAATTTGGTTTTAAACAGAGTTCCAATGATCCCTGTATTTATGTTTCCACAACCGACAGTTTGCTTTTCTTAGCAGTTTATGTTGATGACATTGTTCTGGCTGGAAAATCGCAGCAAACAATTGCAAAAGTCAAAGCTGATCTTGGAAAAATTTTCGAGTGAAAGACATTGGAGAACTCCATTATTTTCTTGGAGTAAATGTGAAGCAAAATTTTGAAGCTGGCAAGATTTGGATTGGTCAACCATCCTATGCTCAGAATGTCTTGGAGAAATTTGGACTACAAAACTGTAAACCTGCTGCTACTCCAGTGGCCACAGGAACAAAGCTGTTGAAAGCTACAGAAGATTCAGAACTGTTTGACACTACTTTGTATCAATCTGCTGTGGGAATGTTGCTGTATCTTTCAGGATGGACCAGACCAGACATCACATTTGCTGTCAGTAATGTTGACAGATTCTGCTCCAAGCTAACCAAAGAACATTGGGTGGCAGTTAAGCATATTCTGAGGTATGTGAAGGGCACAATCAATTATGGACTAATGTATTCAAATAATGATGGAAATGACAATACAATAATTGGATACTCAGATGCTGATTGGGCTGGTGATGCAAATGATCAAAAATTTACCTCAGGCTACCTGTTTATGGTGAGTGGAACACCAGTAAGTTGGAAGAGCAAGAAGCAAACTTGTGTTGCTCTATCTACAGCTGAAGCTGAGTATGTTGCACTAGCTTATGCAACACAGGAAGTCAATTGGCTAAGAGAACTATTCAAAGATCTCCACAATGAACAAACTAAGCCAACTGTTATTCACGAAGACAATCAAGCAGCCATACGAATAGCAGAGTCACCACAATACCACAGCAAGACCAAGCACATTGATATCAAGTATCACTATGTTTGTGAAAAAGGGGTAGACAACACTATCAAACTGAGCTATTGTCGAACAAATGAGATGTTAGCTGATATGATGACTAAAGGACTGTCTAAGGACAAGTTAAAAAATTAATATTAAAGGAAAATGACTGGAGTTATTGAAATGTCTGCCTGTGAGTGAGAAGGAGTGTTGAGAAACATGCACTCTGGACAGACAATTAACTTAAACTATGATATCTTTGGTGTGTAATTTTATTCATAGGTTGTACTAATTTAGAGTTTTAGTTTTATAGCTATTTATTATAGTAGGCCTAGAACTTTCTCCCTGTAGTACTATATAAACAGATGTGTGCTTGTAAAATTTAGTGCAGTTACTTGAATTATTTTGTGTTGTTTAAACTTTTGAGCCATCCGCTAGTGCTACATGCTAACAACTGTGTCTCCTTCCAGTAGAATGACTGATGAAAATAATGTTGTGAGAGTCAAATCTGTTACAAAAATCAAAGTAACTATAGGTGTACACTGTTGTTACAATTATACAAACACATAAACACCTCATGAACTCCTTTCTCTTAAAATGCAATTATACTTTTTAATTGTCCTTAGAAAACCAAATGAGTAGGTTTGCAGGTTTGTTCACTGAATGTGTGTGACTTTTAAGCACATTAAAAGTTGAGCAACTACAACATATCACATTTGCATGAAACATCACAAGATACTCTAATAGAACAGTCACTGCATAAGAAAAATTCTAATAGTATAATTATGCATACCTAACTTGGAAGGAATTTACTTTGTTTTAAAACCTAATTACAAGTGCTATATTTTATAGCCATAGCTATGCACAAAATTATAAAGTAATTATCAGTATTTATTGGTTATCGCATATATTATTTGGTATCAGATTGGCATGGGTTTTTCTGCACTAGTAGAGCACTGCTTTGTCTTATATGATCATAATTACTGTATATCTGTAGATAAGAAGTTTGTAGAAACACCAATCCTCAAAGCCAGTTTATGGTTTGCTTTGGATATTTAAAACACAAGAAGAAGTGAAGTAAAATCAATGCAAAACAGCCAAGGTGAATAAAAAGGGTGCAGCCTTCAAAGCCTGGGTGAAACAGATGCATGGTGGCCATGAATGGTTACAAAGATGTTAAAGATTATAACTTTGTGCATTTAAATATTGTTATCTTTAATGTCATTGCAGCCATCACCTTTAATTTCACACCTTTTTTTCACCCCGGATTTTGAAGGCCTCATCCTTTTGTAAAGCTTGGCTATGTTTTGCATGTATTATTATGCAAATATGTATAAAATGCTTATATATTATGAAAAAGATAATCAATCAAAACTTTGCCAGTATAATAAGTCTTAATGTAATGAGACCTAGTCAAAATTAAAGTTGAGGCATGAATTCCGTGCAGCTAATATAAACAATTCCAATACGATGAACCAATGTCAAGGTATGTATGCTAACATTGTGTTCATCATAATGTAGCAATTATATCCATGGATAACAGTAATATTTATCACTTATTCTCAAGGGTGGATTTAGGGGGGTGCTTGGGGGGCTGAACTCCCTCCAAAATTTTACAATGAGCAAGCTAGAAAGCTTCTAGAAGTCCATAGTGTAGACTAGTACAGGTGCAGTTGCATTTTATACACATGTATGGGCAATGAAAGATGAAAAGAGAAAAGGGAATAGCTAATCTTATCTAAGAATTACTAAGACAGGTTCAATATTATACTTTTAGAGTAAGTCTTACCTTAGAAGCTGCTAAAATCGAAATACTCTAATAGAAGAGTTAGCTACTCTAATAAAATATCCATCGTTAAAACTATAATTCCAAGAAGTTACAAGAGTGCAAGCTGAAATTAAACTTATTCTTCTAAACCTGTGCACTGCTACCCTCACCATTGTATCAAACATCTTGCAATGTACCAATCACTTTAGAAAGATTTATACCTTAAAATTAATGTACAAATTGTATGAAACATCATTAATTGAAAATCTATTCTGAAACAACTTTTTTGTCAAATAGTTTAAGTTTTTTAGGCTCTGCTACAAACTTGATTCTTGGGTTGAAATGCTTCTTTCCAAGTAAAACAATAGTCTTATAATTATAATAGTGAATTTCTTAGCACTTATAAAGTTCACAGGGCTGCAACATCTAAGAGCTGTTTGTTTTTGTTTCTCTACTTGATCAAATCCCATGCTACATTTAACTAAATCTTGCAACTTCTGGTGGAGTTTGCACTACCAAATCCCTTGAAACTCAACTTTAAGCTTAAATGATACTGCAGTATTTATGTTGTCATGATCATTGTGTGCCAAAAAGGGGTTAGTTGTGGCCAAAAACTGGTTGTATTTGTAGACTATAGTAGTTGTAAAACAATTATGGTGATATGGATCCATCTTTTTAAAAGTTAGATTGAAATAGCAACCTGCACCACAGAACAGTGGTCAAATATATGAAGTAGATTAAATCCTGTGTTTTATATATTCTCCTTAACCTTACATTCAATTAACTATACACTCTTTATTCTCTTTGACTTAGACATTTTCTTAAAATCCAACAACAAGAAAAGTGTATAGTTCTGTTTTCTAATTAAAATTACTTCCAACTGAACTCATTCATCTTGTACCCACATTTGGTTAATAATAGCTTTTAGATTCAGTCTCGTGATACCTATTTTTCAAAAATTTCCAGGGAAGTATGCCACCACAGAGCCCCCTAGTAGGAGAATTCTCCTGCTAGGGGGCTCATTCTCCTGCTAGAGCATTCCCCCTAGCAGGAGAATGCTCTTATAACTAAAGAGCAGAGCCATATTTGTAACTTCGCAAATATGGCTGTGCTCTTTAGTTATACTGACAAACTGCAGGGGAATAATGGTATCACATTAAAAAGTGAATTCAATCTCAGTAGGCCATATGTGCAAAGTTTTTCCTGTGGGGGCATGCCCCCAGACCCCCCTGGATCGCACTGAATCGCACACTAGTTGTATCAACTTTCTTGCCACATATATAATGTCCATATATGTTAGTACCCCCTTCTAAAATCCTAGATCTGTCTCTGATTCTATTAGCAATAAACACAATGCATTGTTTCAACATTCTTTAAAACATCAGGTGCAAATGAACAAGGAGCACTCACCATCACCCGATATCATCACAGTAATGGGATAACTAAATGGACCTATTCCTACTAGGGGTGTACCAATAAGTATTTTGAGTTGTACGGATATCTGCTTAATCTGTATCTAAAAGAGCTAATACTGAATGATACCGATCCGATTATTGTATATAATCTGAATAGAATCTAATGCAAAACAGCCAAGCTATAAAAAAGTGCGGCCCCCAAACTGTTATGGTGAAAAAGATGTGAAATTCAAAGTAGCAGCCAAGAAATGGCTGTGATAGTAGCAAGAGTTTATAATGTGTTAGAGAGCGTATCAAACTTCGCTATACGCAATGAAAAATGAACCCATAAAGTAGCCGCATTCCTGATATTTGGCATTGTACTTCCAGTGTAATGCTCTTAGTGATATTACTGCATAACTATAATTGCTGACTCACTGCCTCTTATCCTTTACCCATATTAATGTACTTGTGGTATACTCACTAGGGCTGAGCAATACTGCCATTTTAGTATCACAATCAATACTGAAGCCACTATTCACAATACTGAATAGTTCACGATACTTATGAATAAGCCAATCATAGCTGCTGCTACATCAAGACACACGATAGTGTGTCATGTGGTCCAAGAAGCCGGCGCGCCACACCGTGAGTATATTGACAGGAAGAAAGAAAACGTCATTTTCACACTTTCGTATCTCGGTGATAGCCTATTCGATTGTAACCAAATTTGCTGTAGAGTTGCCCGCCAGCTAGGGGAGTCTACATTCCAAATTTGAAGGAAATCACTCAAGCCATTTCCGAGATATGAGCGGCCAAAGTTTCGTTTTTTTTCTTCGTTTTTTTTTCTTCTTCGTCTTTTCGCTCACTTGCAAAAATTGCTATAAAACGAAAACGCGTGCTCCAATCGCCTTGAAATTTGGCACACAGAAAGGGAGTCCAAAGGCGCATCCTAGCATCAAATTTAGTGCAAATCCAATGAATGGTTCAGGCGTTATGACCGATTGTTCGCGTAAAACAAGATCGATTTGTTGTCACGCCTACAGGGTAAACCGCTTCATGGAATGAGCTGAAAATTGCTATGTAGATGGAGTAACCATCGTAGGAGTGCCTTTTGGTGGTTTGAAAGGAATCGAGATTAAGACCACGGAGATATGACACAAAACCCAACTTGTGTCACAATTACGCGATCGATTTTTAGTAATAAAAAAGTATTAGTTTTCACGCCTACTAGGCAAACCGCTAAGAGCAATGAGCTGAAAATCGGTGTATAGCTGGAATAATCTTCATAGAAAGTCCTTGCAGTAGTATAGAAGAATTGGATTACAAACCACTGAGTTATGATTCGAAAGCCAACTCTGTGTAGCATATGCGAGATCGAGATACTCTAATAGAACAGTCACCCTAATAGAGCATTCAGCTAATTTATTTACTCCATTATAGAATTCTATTACATTACAAGTTATTCTGTAGGGAGTTCAGCTGCAAACAGTTAATCTTATAGACAGTTCAGCAAGAAGCAAGTCACCCTGTGGAGAATTAAGCTACAATTATATCACTGTAGAGATTCAGAACATTACAAGTCACACTGAAGAGAGTTCAGCTATAAACAAGTCATGCACCCTGTAGAGAGTTCACCTACAATTAAATTACTCTCTAGAGAATTCAGCTACACACAAATCACTATGCAGAGAGTTCAGCTACAAACAAATTATCCAGTAGAGAGATCAGCTGCAAACAAAACACTTTGCAGAGAGTTCAGCTACAAACAAATCAATCTTTAGAGTGATCAGCAACAAACAAATCAACTTGTAGAGAGATCAGCTAGAAACAAATCAACCTGCAGAGAGATCAGCTACAAAACAAATCAGCTTGTAGAGAGATCAGTTGCACACAAATCAACCTGTAGAGAGATAAGCTAGAAACAAATCACCCTGTAGAGAGTTCAGCTAAAACAAATCAACCTGCAGAGAGATCAGCTACAAACATATCACCTTATAGACAGTTCAGCTACAAACAAATTACCCTGTAGAGAGATCGACTACAAACAAATCAACTTGCAGAGAGATCAGCTAGACACAAATCAACTTGTAGAGAGATCAGCTAGAAACAAATCACCCTGTAGAGAGTTCAGCTACAAACAAATCAATGTGCAGAGAGATCAACTATAAACAAATCACCCTGTAGAGAGATCATCTAGGAACTAGACACAATGTAAGGAGTTCAGCTACAAGCAATGCACCCTGTTGAGATTTCAGCTACAAACAAATCAACCTGTAGAGAGATCATCTAGAAACAAATCAACCTGCAGAGTGATCAGCTACAAACAAATCAGCTTGTAGAGAGATCAGTTACACACAAATCAACCTGCAGAGAGATCAGCTACAAACAAATCACCCTGTAGAGAGTTCAGCTAAAACAAATCAACCTGCAGAGAGATCAGCTACAAACAAATCACCTTATAGAGAGTTCAGCTACAAACAGATTACCCTGTAGAGAGATCGACTACAAACAAATCAACCTGCAGAGAGATCAAATCACCTTATAGAGAGTTCAGCTACAAACAAATTTCCCTGTAGAGAGATCAGTTACAAACAAATCAACCTGCAGAGAGACCAGCTACACACAAATCAACTTGTAGAGAGATCAGCTACAAGTAAATCACACTGTGGAGATCAGCTAGAAACTAGACACAATGTAAGGAATTCAGCTACAAGCAAATCACCCTATAGAGAGATCAGCTAGAAACTAGACACCATGTAAAGAGTTCAGCTATAGAAGAGGTCACCTTATAGAGAGTTCAGCTACAAAGAAACCATCATGTAGAGGGTTCAGCTGCAAACAAATTACTCTGTATAGAGTTCAGCTAGAAAAAGTTACCTTGTAGAGAGTTCAGCTACAAAGAAACTGCCATGTAGAGAGTTCAGCCTCAAACAAATTATAGTGTAGAGAATTAAATAACAAACAAATCGCCCTGTAGAGGGATCAGCTAGAAGAAGTTACCTTGTAGAGAGTTCAGCTACAAAGAAACCATCATGTAGAGAGTTCAGCTACAAAGAAAGCACCATGTAGAGAGTTTAGCTGCAAACAAATCACCTGTAGAGAGTTCAGCTAGAAAGAAATCACCCTATAGAGAGATCAGCTAGAAGAGGTCACCTTGGAGAGAGTTCAGTTACAAAGAAATCACCACCTAAAGAGTTGAGCTACAAAGAAATCACCCTGTAGAGAGTTCAGCTAGAAGAAGTCACCTTGTAGAGAGTTCAGCTACAAAGAAACCATCATGTAGAGAGTTCAGCTGCAAACAAATCACTCTGTATAGAGTTCAGCCAGAAAAAGTCACCTTGTAGAGAGTTCAGCTACAAAGAAACCGCCATTTAGAGAGTTCAGCCTCAAACAAATTACCGTGTAGAGAATTCAACAACAAACAAATCGCCCTGTAGAGGGATCAGCTAGAAGAAGTTACCTTGTAGAGAGTTCAGCTACACAGAAACCATCATGTAGAGAGTTCAGTTACAAAGAAACCACCATGGATGTAGAGAGTTTAGCTGTAAACAAATAACCTGTAGAGAGTTCAGCTAGAAACAAATCACTCTGTAGAGAAATCAGCTAGAAGAGGTCACCTTGTAGTGAGTTCAGCTACAAAGAAGCCATCATGTAGAGAGTTCAGCTACAAAGAAAGCACCATGTAGAGAGTTCAGCTACAAAGAAATTACCCTGTAGAGAGTTCAGCTAGAAGAAGTCACCTTGTAGAGAGTTCAGCTACAAAGAAACCATCATGTAGAGAGTTCAGCTACAAAGAAACCATCATGTGGAGAGTTCAGCTACAAACAAATCACCCTGTAGAGAGTTCAGCTAGAAGAAGTCACCTTGTAGAGAGTTCAGCTACAAAGAAACCATCATGTAGAGAGTTCAGCTACAAAGAAACCACCAAGGATGTAGAAAGTTTAGCTGCAAACAAATCACCTGTAGAGAGTTCAGCTAGAAACAAATCACCCTGTAGAGAAATCAGCTAGAAGAATTTATCTTGTAGAGAGTTCAGCTACAAAGAAACCATCCTGTATATAGTTCAGCTATATTTTAAGTCACCCAGTAGAGAGATCAGCTGCTAAAAAATATCCTGTTGGGAATAATGGGCATGTAATAAATATATGTATATAATTTGTATAATTACTAATAAAATCAAAAATAATTGAAGTATTAAAAATCTTCTATAAGTTCTTTTCTTCTTCCTGTGGTAAATAAAAAACAGATGGGTTAAAAAAGCCCCAAAGCCAGCCATAGGCTGGCTTTGCAGTATACAAATACAAAAAGAAGTGATATCTAATCAAAAACAGCCAAACTGTAAAAAAAGGTACGGCCCCCAAAAAGGCCATAGTGAAAAAAGATGTGAAATCCAAGGTGGCGGCCAAGAAATGGCTGTGATGGTAGGTTAATGGTAAAAATTTTAATAACGACAATTCAGGTGAATTTTGTGCCACTTGGTCTTGGCTTCAAATTCACCTGAATTGTCGCTATTAAACTTTTTACCATTAACCTACCATCACAGCCATTTCTTGGCCACCACCTTGGATTTCACATCTTTTTTCACCATGGCCATTTTGGGGGCCGGCCGCACAACACACTATCGTGTGTCTTGATGTATTACATATATAAAATGTACATTTACTGATAAAATCAGTAATGTTTAAATTATTCAACATTTGTTCCATCTGTTTCTTCTTCCTGCAGTAAAGAAAAAAAGATAGGTTAAAAAAAACTTCAAAGCTGGCCCATAGGCCGGCTTTGGGGTGTACAAATACAAAAAGAAGTGAAATCTAATCCAAAACATCCAAGCTGTCAAAAAAGAGTGCGGCCCCAAAAAGGCTATGGTGAAAAAAGATGTGAAATCCAAGGTGGCGGCCAAGAAATGGCTGTGATGGTAGGTTAATGGTAAAAATTTTAATAACGACAATTCAGGTGAATTTTGTGCCAAGACCAAGCGGCACCAAATTCATGTGAATTGTCGTTATTAAAATTTTTATCATTAACCTACCATCACAGCTATTTCTTGACCACCACCTTGGATTTCACATCTTTTTTCACCACAGCCTTTTGGGGCCGCACTCTTTTTTTACAGCTTGGCTGTTTTGGGTTAGATAAATATATACCATACTAGAAGGGCTGCCCCCCAGGTAAACAATCTCAGACTTAGAAGTTCTGAGGTGATGTCTTTGCTGTGTACAGTTAAAATGTGATTGTTCTATTAGAGTGGTTGACAGCCTCGTTGTATTTTCAACCTTTTTTTACAAGCATTAGCCAATAAAAGCATTCCACCACCAATGTTAGCATTACAATAAAAGTTGTTGAAAAGTGGAGAAAATTACTAGACATGGAAATTTAATCCCTACTTTAGCAATGCTACGTAGTTTATTGTTATTAAATATTGGCCAAAGGCAAATAGGAAATGTATTCACTCTTCAGGTGACGATCTCTTTTGTTTGAGTACTTTGGTCTTTACTTGTATTTATTCCCTACAGTTTTTGTTAATTTTTATAGCATGCAGCTGCTGTTTGTACAACAGACAGACAGTTCATTATTCTGTCTATTGTCAGCAGAATTTTGATGAAATGCTTAAGAAACTGAACTAAAATTATTATGAAATCAAAGAGAAAATTTACAATGCAAAGTCTTAAATTCATCAAAAGTTTTGCCTGTTAAAAGTTTTGAACTGTTAAAGTATTAGACTAACAGTATTAAGTTTTGATCATGCACTACAGCAAGTTAAGGATTTCAGATACATAGCTGTGTATTCTAGATCCTTTGTTTATGATCTACGACTGAGCAAAGCAATGGAAATCAATCAGGCTATAGTTTGAGTACCAAAATACATTCCTATAAGAAGAAATGCTGAAGTTTTGTCTTGATATCATAAAGCACTGCTGAGATGCATCACAGTTTGCTTGAGCATGTACTGTAAAATGATTTTATGTGAAAAAAAAAACTTTCCATAAGTGTGATAAACAGGAGATCGAACACATCATTTGTAAGTCTAAGCAACCACATGAGGCACAAACCATCAATCACATTATGCAGTGAATGGGATATGGTTTAAAGATACTGTAGCCTCTGACTATCAGTATATAGGAACATGCACTTATAATTTTTGGAGGATTTATTTGTGAAATTTTCTGTTTTGTTAGTGCATAGCATGTGCACTTATAAATGACTGGAAGAAGTCTCTATTAAGAGAACATTAAATTTATGCCCACCATGTTTACCAAGCAATTTGGATAACAGCATTCAGTCACATAGTTTGCTTAAGTTGAGAAAACAGTTATCCTGATAATCAGGTGTAGTTAGGTGGTATACACTGGACACATGCGTGGTAAGGCATCAAGTGTACTGTAACACTCATAGTGGATTTATTCTATGTAGCACAAGCTTGCAGCAGCGATTTTAACTATATATGCACTTAACAAACAGGTGTGAGTATGTCATGTGTGCTTAACAGTAACTATGTGCTTAATATATAACCATTTGTGCCTAATAATTGGAGTCTAGATGGCACTTGCAATCCACACAAGCAGTAACTCGGAGAGGTCTGCAGCTAGGACCCACATATCCACATTGCTTTGAGACTGTTGTATTGGTGCTAATACAGATTTTCAGTTAGTAGACCAAATGGAAGGAGCTACAATACACTCACATGGTATGAACAAGGCTGAAGTAGGGTATGATAGTTCTTCTGCTCCCGCAATAACAAAGTAACTAGTCAAACAGAATGCTACCAGTCTCTTTTGAGTCACAAAACACCCTAGAGCATACTATTTCAAATAATAGTATCAGGTAGGCCTTCTTTTACTGATGTCTGGAAACCAGTCACATAAATTTTTGACATTCTCTCAAACTGCAAGCTTAAATAGCTTTTTCTCCTAGCACCCAACATTTTAACACTCACAATTTATACCATCAGTAACCTACAGCACTACTATTAGGCCCCAAGCATGCTGAAGCCACTCTCATCTGACAAAGAAGTAAATAATATCCTTGTACCAACTTTGTCTGGACTCTGGAAATGCTTGCCCCTATCTTCTCTATGCATGCTTCATTTGTCTAATTACATGACTTTTACTTCAATTTCTGCTATATCTAAACCTCGGCCAATTATTCTAGCATAATTTAAGTAACCAAAAGCATCAAGCATAATGTTAGCATAATAGGGATGATATTTGAAAATTTAATTAAAATGTGCAATGTGTGCACCTGAAAGAAAACAAATGATCACCACCAATATACATAATTATTGCATTTCATATTAAGAAACACATAAAATAACTTAATTAACTATTTCTTGGTTGGTTATTTACATTTTGTAAAAATAAGATAGAGATACTCTAATACAGCAGTCACTTACTCTAATACAGCAGTCAGGAAACACTGATGTACTTTAATAAAATAGCCATTCCTCGAGCTTAACCTTGGTTTGAAAGCATAATTTTGAGAATAATAGGTTCGATTTTTGAGCACTGCTCAAAAGCATAAGAGGTAAAATTATGAGCATAATATATCACAAAAGATTTGCACAATGGTTAACCTATCCATGTACTGACTTCCAGCTTCTTACCTTTAGCAATTTACCCTGTAGGTGTGACAACATTTAGGTTTATTTCCTGAATACTTGTTACTGTATATGTACAATCTTTTGAGGGATGTAATTTTTTCAGATTTTGCTCTGTGTGCAAAATTTTCATCCTCAAACACATTAAGGATTGGCTTATAAGGATTGCTATATAATAGGTAATCTAAGTAAAATGCCAAAATAAAACTGCTGAAAATTGTTAACCTGCAAAAATTATGTATGTACCTCAAAAATTTGTACACACACGGTAATAATTCAGCGACTGCTAATCACACTTAAATCAAACGTGGTAATATATACACCTTTTAACCCTTCATGTGTGTCGAATTTTAGAAAACGAGTTTGAAATTTATGGGTTAAGGCCGAGTTTAGCTTTATTTTCATTCTTTTCAGCTTCTTGGTTTCTTCCTCCTCTGCATCTTATCACATCACCACTGTATACACTGTATGTATATCAACAATATCATTGTGGTGGCGCTTAGTTGTGCAGAGTACACACTGATGTAAGTAAAATTTTGAGTATAAAGATGTGAACACCTAACAATGTATGTTCCTGTTTTACATACACCTGTCACAAACACTGTTTATGAAAGCTAACCATAAGTACATAATTACGTATCATTAACCTGGATATGAGAAGATTCCAACTGGGTGACCATAACCAACAGGAAAAGCAAATCCATATGCTATTGCACTCATCACAGTAGCACAAGCGTTAACATGAGCAATTTCAGCCACACCCTCTGATACATTCACTTGTACACTATAAGCTTCAGTAACACCATTCACCATAATTGGTACCCATTGCTGTGTATCTAGTGACCTGTTCACTCCTCCTGATATCAGGTAGATCATGTCAGGTTGATAATACTGTGCTAACACTATGATGTTAATATAGTGTGTGTAACCTGATTGACCTTGAAGTGTAGAAAACTGAAATTTGTTACTGTACTGATTTGTAGCTGGTACTAGTGTCATCATTGGATCACCAATATCCTGGTGAGCATATCCATGACTGAACTGAACAACTAACACTTCTTTACTGGAGTTAATGGCACAGTACTCTTGTAGTGATAGTGTTTTGTTGACAGACTCTCCTTCACTAATATTATAAGACTCCCTTGTATTGTTACAGTAAATATCAACAACAGTGGAGTTATATGCTGCCAGTACTTTAATAGTATATGACCTTCTGGTGGCTAATGGTGCAGTATAATATACTCTATCCCATAATGTGGTGGGTGGAACTTGTTCAACTAGGTGATCACAACTATTAGACATTACTGGTACATAACCACACTGATGACCACTCAACACAGATACTAGTTTGTTTGTAACAATTTTAGTTCCAGTCAAATCATCAACTGATTCAATCAACACAGTTTGGAGCCTGTTGATCACAAATGAGTACTGTATACCAGCAGTGAGATCAACTGTAGAGTTACTAACACTAATGGTGACTGGTTGTGTAACTGTCAACTTCATCATTGTGTTATCCTCTGTACCAACTACTAAAATAGAACTATTGTAAGAACCACGTATACTAAATGGTACAGATATCCCATAATACACATATTCATCAACACACAAGTTTGTAATGGGTAAACAAAGAAATGTGTCACTAGTACCACTTCTCAAATTCTGACCAATCACAGTCACCCTATCACTACTGATCATCAGGTGAATTCCTTTATCCTGATCATTATGTGATGATGTTATCAGAGTAGTAGGAAGATTAATGATGACCTCATTATCACTTGTGACATTACCACTAGTATAATATCCTACTTCTGAAACCTCAACTGAATAGTTCACTGGTTGTAATGCAGAGGTTATTATTATGATGGATGGCTGTCCACTGTCACGGTTTCTGAAGAATGAAAAGTAGTAGTCTCTCTTCAAGAAATTGTGATCTACAATTATAAAGTACAGAGTGACATATGTACAGTACATGGGTATCAGCAGCACGTATTCATCCTATACTACCTGAGTGTAATAATTAACTAGTATTCATTGAGTTGATGCAGTAACAAGCTGAAATATGTAACACATGCAGAGTGGGAAATTGTCGGTAATGCATGCACTAACAACTATTAGTTTTATGCTTAAAGAAACATAAAATTCATGCACTCATCATCTTTAGGCAGTATCGAGGACTAGAGAATTTTCATGATCAAGTTAAGAAGACACGTCTGTGTGTAAGTTGTGTTTTAAAGTGGTTTACATCCAAGTTGTGTTTTAAAGTGGTTTACATCCAAGTTATGCCCATCTCAGCGGCAACATATATTATTTGATGATACAAAATAATTAGTGAATTACGAAGCATGTTTAAGTACAACAACTATAAAGAATTTGCATGTAATAATACAATACAAACCAATAATTAATAGCATGGTGTTTTACAGTACACTATTTCTAAAATCTGATACTTTCTCTATTCATTAAAGGATAGTGTCAACTATCTGGTTGCCAGGTATTTTGGAAGTACCACAACAAATGAATGTTCCTCTGGCATATGTACAAAATAAGGAAGTCATGTAGAGTATTGCCTCTCTGGTATGCAAATGTATGTACATCACAAATAAAAGAAGCCATGTTTAGAGAATTGATATAATTATATGCAAACAGTTAACCCATTAACCATCGTAGGCTCCATATGGCACCAAGCAATATAACTTGTGCATAGTGGATTCACTATAAACGTTGTTGTGCATTTCTATAGGGAATGCGCCTATACTGAAATGGTCATGCCCATAGAAGTTCAGCTTCCTGGGGCTACTATTCCTATGCCAAGTCTGCAAGTGTTACATAATCGTAGAAAAGTTAACTCGTTAGAAAAGGATAGTAGTACTGTTACTATAGCTGCTAATAGTGTCCTGTATTAAAATATAGAAATAGATCAATAGTAGTTACTTGCAATGATTGTTCTCCCGTCATCTGGAGAACAAAAGAAGTGGTCACATCCTGATAACGCATGTACAGAATTCAGCTACAAACAAATCACCCTGTAGAGAGATCAGCTAGAAGAAATTACCTTGTAGATAGTTCAGCTACAAACAAATCACCCTGTAGAAAGATCAGTTAGAAGAAGTTACCTTGTAGAGAGTTCAGCTACAAAGAAACCATTCTGTAAAGAGCTCAGCTGCAAACAAATCACCTGTACAGAATTCAGCTACAAACAAATCACCCTGTAGAAAGATCAGTTAGAAGAAGTTACCTTTTAGAGAGTTCAGCTACAAAGAAACCATTCTGTAAAGAGCTCAGCTGCAAACAAATCACCTGTACAGAATTCAGCTACGAACAAATCACCCTGTAGAGAGATCAGCTAGAAGAAGTTACCTTGTAGATAGTTCAGCTACAAACAAATCTCCCTGTAGATAGAGACCCGCCGATTATGCTCATTATTTTACCTATTATGCTATGCTGCACTGCTCAAAATTTAGCCTATTATGCTTAAATTAATACTCAATATTTACCCATTATGCTCAAATTATGCTCAATATTTATCCCTCAGCTCTCATTTTTTCCAGTAAATTTGCACTTTATGGGAAAACAGTAAGTTGCAGAAGCACAGACTCTAACTCCTTGCTTGTCAAAATCTATGTCACGGAAAAGATCGATATACTCTAATAGAACAGTCAGCTGTCTATTATTTTCTGACTCTTCTATTAGAGTATATCGATCTTTTTCTGTGATATGTATTTTGATAAGGAAGAATTTATGGTAATGCACAAGTGTTCTGCCTATTATGCTAGCATTATGCTCAATGCTTTCAGGCACCTATTATGCTCATTATTATACCAGCATAATAGGCGGGTCCCTACCTGTAGAGAGATCAGCTAGAAGAAATTACCTTGTAGAGAATGCAGCTACAAAGAAATCACCACTGCCCAAATTTCAAGGCAATAGCTCTTTCCAATCTGAAGTTATCAATTGTCAAAGTTGGCAAATTGGATGTGTGTGGAAGGCCCCTTTTCGCAAATCCGGTCACATATGTATTATATATATAATTTGTACATTTACTGATAAAATATTTAAAGTACATCTACTTCATCTTTTCTTCTTCCTGTAGTAAAGAAAAAAAACATAGGTTAAAAAAGTCCCAAAGCTGGCCATAGGCCGGCTTTGGGGTATACAAATACAAAAAGAAATGAAATCTAATCCAAAACAGCCAAGCTGTAAAAAAAGTGTGCGGCCCTCTGAAAGGCTATGGTGAAAAAAGATGTGAAATCCAAGGTGGCGGCCAAGAAATGGCTGTGATGGTAGGTTAATGGTAAAAATTTTAATAACGACAATTCAGGCGAATTTTTGTGCCGCTTCACAAAATTTACCTGAATTGTCATTATTAAAATTTTTACCATTAACCTACCATCACAGCCATTTCTTGGCCGCCACCTTGGATTTCACATCTTTTTTCACCATAGCCTTTCAGAGGGCCGCACACTTTTTTTACAGCTTGGCTGTTTTGGATTAGATAGTATTTAGCTACATTAGACTTGAGAGATTTTCACTGAATATGCAGGGTTGCACTAATAGAGTGCTTAAATTGAGTTTCCTCAAGAGGTTTTGGACAACTCAAGACATTTTACTTTCAACTGATAGTGAGACTTTTGAGTTCTTAAGAGACTTTAGTTACTCAAACTGCTTGAGAGCTTAGAGATTTTTGACTACTGAAGAGACTCTACTTAAAAGATTTCACTTGAGTGACTTAATTGATTAGGTATTTGAGAGATGCTTGAGAACTTTTCACTTGAGAGGCTTTTGAATACTTGAGAAATTCTACTTTATAGAGATATTTCAGTACTTGAGAATTTTTACTTAAAAGTTATGTGACTACCCGAGAGACTATCACCTGAGAGCTTTAGACAACTTGAGATACTTTATATCTGAGAGATCTAACATTTTTGCTTTACAATTTTCCAGTCAGTTATGTACTTCCAAAGTCACTTTACTGTACAGGTATGAATCCATTGCAAGATATCTGCATGGACAAGAAAATAATCAAGACACACGGTAGTGTGTCATGAGGCCCAAGAAGCCGGCGCGTAACACCCGTGAGTATATTGACAGGAAGAAAGAAAACGCAATTTTCGTACCTCCGTAGCTCTGTGCTGCCTTGATGAAACAAGACGATTTTTGCTGTGGACACTCCCTCTACCTTCAGCACTTCACATTCCAAATTTGAGCGAAATCGCTTCAAGCGTTCCCGAGATATGCGACTTCAAAAATTGGCTCAGTTTCTTCGTTTTTTTTCTTCTTATTTTCTTCCTCTTTTCGCACACTTACAAAAACTGCTATAACACGCGAACGCCATATCCGATTGCCTTGAAATTTAAAGGCGCATCTCTGTACCAATTTTGGCTAGGATACGATAAACAGGAAAAGAGTTATGATCAATTATTCACGAACAATAACACCAATATGTTGTCACGCCTACAGGGTAAACCGCGTATGGGAAGAAGCTGAAAATCGGTGGGTGAATAGGATAACTATTGAACCTCAAACCTTTTGTGGTTTGAAAGAAATCGAGCAAAAAACCAGGAAGATACAACGAAAAAACCAACAGTGTGTAACAATTATGCAATCGAGATTAGCTAATAAAAAATGACTGCTTGCCACGCCTACCAGGTAAACCGCTTGGGGTAATGCTTTGAAAATCGCTGGACAGATGGAGTTATCATCTTAGAAAGGCTCTTCAATGGTGTAGAAGAATCAGACTTAAAGCCACGGAGTTATAACACGAAATCCAACTTGGTGTGGCAAGTGCGAGATCGAGATACTCTAATAGAGCAGTCATCCTAATAGAGCAGTCATCCTAATAGAGCAGTCATCCTAATAGAGCAGTCATCCTAATAGAGCAGTCATCCTAATAGAGCAGTCACCCGAAGAGAATTCAAGAGATCAGCTAGAAACAAGCAACCTGTATAGAGATCAGCTACAGACAAGTCACCCTGTAGAGAGATCAGCCACAAACAATTCACCATGTAGAGAGATCAGCTAGAAGAAGTTACCTTGTAGGGAATTCATGCAACTATAGAAAGAGATAATTCAGCTAGAAGAAATCACCTTGTAGAGTTAAGCTACAAAGAAACCACAATGTAGAGAGTTCAACTACAAACAAATCACCCTGTAGAGAGATCAGCTAGAAGAAGTTAACTTGTAGAGAGTTCAGCTACAAAGAAACCATCATGTAGAGAGTTCAGCTGCAAACAAATCACCTGTAGAGAGTTCAGCTACAAAGAAATCTCCCTGTAGAGAGATCAGCTAGGAGAAGTTTCCTTGTAGAGAGTTCAGTTACAAAGAAACCACCATGTAGAGAATTCGTTTACAAACTAGTGACCCTGTAGAGACATCAGCTAGAAGACGTTACCTTGTAAAGAGTTCAGCTACAAAGAAACCATTCTGTAAAGATCTCAGCTGCAAAAAAAATCACCTGTACAGAATTCCACTACAAACAAATCACCCTATAGAAAGATCAGCTAGAAGAAGTTACCTAGTAGAGAGTTCAGTTATAAAGAAACCACCATGTAGAGAATTCATTTACAAACTAGTGACCCTGTAGAGATATCAGCTAGAAGAAGTTACCTTGTAAAGAGTTCAGCTACATAGAAACCATTCTGTAAAGAGCTCAGCTGCAAACAAATCACCTGTACAGAATTCAGCTACAAACAAATCACCCTGTAGAGAGATCAGTTAGAAGAAGTTACCTTGTTGATAGTTCAGCTACAAGCAAATCATCCTGTAGAGAGATCAGCTAGAAGAAGTTACCTTGTAGAGAGTTCAGCTACAAAGAAACCATCATGTGGAGAATTCAGCTGCAAACAAATCTCCCCGTAGAGAGATCAGCTAGGACAAGTTTCCTTATAGAGAGTTCAGTTACAAAGAAACCACCACGTAGAGAATTCGTTCACAAACTAGTGACCCTGTAGAGACATCAGCTAGAAGAAGTTACCTTGTAAAGAGTTCAGCTACAAAGAAAACATTCTGTAAAAAGCTCAGCTGCAAAAAAAAATCACCTTTACAGAATTCCACTACAAACAAATCACCCTATAGAAAGATCAGCTAGAAGAAGTTACCTTGTAGAGAGTTCAGTTACAAAGAAACCACCATGTAGAGAATTCATTTACAAACTAGTGACCCTGTAGAGACATCAGCTAGAAGAAATTACCTTGTAAAGAGTTCAGCTACATAGAAACCATTCTGTAAAGAGCTCAGCTGCAAACAAGTCACCTGTACAGAATTCAGCTACAAACAAATCACCGTGTAGAGAGATCAGCTAGAAGAAGTTACCTTGTAGAGAGTTCAGCTACAAAGAAACCATTCTGTAAAGAGCTCAGCTGCAAACAAGTCACCTGTACAGAATTCAGCTACAAACAAATCACCCTGTAGAGAGATCAGCTAGAAGAAATTACCTTGTAGATAGTTCAGCTACAAACAAATCACCCTGTAGAAAGATCAGTTAGAAGAAGTTACCTTGTAGAGAGTTCAGCTACAAAGAAACCATTCTGTAAAGAGCTCAGCTGCAAACAAATCACCTGTACAGAATTCAGCTACAAACAAATCACCCTGTAGAGAGATCAGCTAGAAGAAGTTTCCTTGTAGAGAGTTCAGCCACAAACAAATCACCCTGTAGAAAGATCAGCTAGAAGAAGTTACCTTGTAGAGAGTTCAGTTACAAAGAATCCACCATGTAGAAAGTTCAGCTACAAACTAGTGACCTTGTGGAGACATCAGCTAGAAGAAACTACCTTGTAGAGAGCTCAGCTACAAAGAAACCATTCTGTAAAGAGCTCAGCTGCAAACAATTCACCTGTACAGAATTCAGCTACAAACAAATCACCCTGTAGAAAGATCAGCTAGAAGAAGTCACCTTGTAGAGAGTTCAGCTACAAAGAAACCACCATGTAGGGAGTTCAGCTAGAAGAAGTTACCTTGTAGAGAGTTCAGCTACAAAGAAACCATCATGAAGAGAGTTCAGCTGCAAACAAATCTCCCTGTAGAGAGTTTAGTTAGAAGAAGTTACCTTGTAGAGAGTTCAGCTACAAAGAAAGCATTCTGTAAAGAGCTCAGCTGCAAACAAATCACCTGTACAGAATTCAGCTACAAACAAATCACCCTGTAGAGAGATCAGCTAGAAGAAATTATGTTGTTGATAGTTCAGCTACAAACAAATCACCCTGTAGAGAGATCAGCTAGAAGAAGTTACCTTGTAGAGAGTTCAGCTACAAATTTAAAGAAACCATCATGTGGAGAGTTCAGCTGCAAACAAATCACCTGTAGAGAGTTCAGCTACAAAGAAACCACCATGTAGGGCGTTCAGCTAGAAGAAGTTACCTTGTAGAGAGTTCAGCTACAAAGAAACCATCATGAAGAGAGTTCAGCTGCAAACAAATCTCTCTGTAGATAGTAAAGTTAGAAGAAGTTACCTTGTAGAGAGTTCAGCTACAAACAAATCAAACTGTAGAGAGATCAGCTAGAAGAAGTCACCTTGTAGAGAGTTCAGCTACAAAGAAACCACCATATTGGGAGTTCAGCTGCAAACAAATCACCCTGTAGAAAAATCAGCTACAAACAAATCACCCTGTAGAAAGATCAGCTAGAAGAAGTCACCTTGTAGAGAGTTCAGCTACAAAGAAACCACCATGTAGGGAGTTCAGCTAGAAGAAGTTACCTTGTAGAGAGTTCAGCTACAAAGAAACCATCATGAAGAAAGTTCAGCTGCAAACAAATCTCCCTGTAGAGAGTTCAGTTAGAAGAAGTTACCTTGTAGAGAGTTCAGCTACAAAGAAACCATTCTATAATGAGCTCAGCTGCAAACAAATCACCTCTATAGAATTCAGCTACAAACAAATCACCCTGTAGAGAGATCAGCTAGAAGAAATTACCTTGTAGAGAGTTCAGCTACAGTAAAAAGAAACCACCATGTAGAGAGTTCAGCTGCAAAGAAATCACCCTGTAGAAAATTCTGCCACAAACAAATTGCCCTGTAGAAAGATCAGTTAGAAGAAGTTATCTTGTAGAGAGTTCAGCTACAAAGAAACCACCATGTAGAGAGTTCAGCTAGAAGAAATTACCTTGTAGAGAGTTCAGCTACAAAGAAACCATCATCTAGATAATTCAGCTGCAAACAAATCACCTGTAGAGAGTTCAGCTACAAACAAATCTCCCTGTAGAGAGATCAGTTAGAAGAAGTTACCTTGCAGAGAGTTCAGCTACAAAGAAACCATTCTGTAAAGAGCTCAGCAGCAAAAAAATCACCTGTACAGAATCCAGCTACAAATAAATCACCCTGTAGAGAGAACAGCTAGAAGAAGTTACCTTGAAGAGTGTTCAGTTACAAAGAAACCACCATGGACAGTTCTGTAATAAATATATTTATTATATAATTTGTACATTTACTGATAAAATCAGAAATATTTAAGGTACATCTGCTTCATCTTTTCTTCTTCCTGTGGTAAAGAAAAAAGATAGGTTAAAAAAGTCCCAAAGCAGACCATATGCCAGCTTTGGGGTGTACAAATACAAAAAGAAGTGAAATCTAATCCAAAACAGCCAAGCTGTAAAAAAAGTGTGCGGCCCTCAAAAAGGCTATGGTGAAAAAAGATGTGAAATCCAAGGTGGCGGCCAAGAAATGGCTGTGATGGTAGGTTAATGGTAAAAATTTTAATAACGACAATTCAGGTGAATTTTGTGCCAATTGACCAAGCGGCACCAAATTCACCTGAATTGTTGTTATTAAAAATTTTACCATTAACCTACCATCACAGCCATTTCTTGGCCGCCACCTTGGATTTCACATCTTTTTTCACCATAGCCTTTTTGAGGGCCGCACACTTTTTTTACAGCCTAGCTGTTTTGGATTAGATTTTAATTATGTGCAGAGCATGCAGGAGATGAAAGTTTAAGCCATCCATACTATTGTGATTGGGTATGCCAGCATAATGTGAATGTTGGATTTAGCTACGTTGTTCTTGTTTTCTCTTCACAGGTGAAATGTGACAAATGGACACGCATGCTATTTGGAACTTGCTGAAGCCAAATTCTATATACTGTTTATAGAATACCGGCCATCAAACTATTTGCAGAAAACATTAGACAGTATAGTAGCTAACTTAATTTTTATTATTGTATGTGTGTTAGTTCTCCACTTTCAATCCATTCTCATACATATTTTGTCTTCACTTTAGTAATAGTAGCAACAAGTATAGTAGCAAGTATAGTATAGTTGTACTAGCAAGCATTAGCTATAGTAGCACCAAGCATAGTATAGCAGCGAATAGTAGCTGGTAGTATAGTGGCAAGTAGTATAGCTACAGTAGCTGGTGCAGCTAGTAGAGCAGCAGGAAAAGGGGCAGCAGTGGCTAGAGCAGTAGTAGCTAGAAGCAGCAAACAAAAACATGCAGTATGCGTACATGCACTACGAAACTGAACGTCAGGGAAACACGCATCCCTAGAGATATGTGTGTTGGGAACGCTTTACCTGGGGAACATAATACCCTGGGAAACATATATCACTGTGACTTGTAGATTGCTAGCCAGTTAGTGGTATGTGTGCGGGGAAACACGGATCCCTAGTGATATGTGCGCTCCTGGGAACACAAAACTCGGGGAAACACATATCACTGTGACACCGGCCACTGTCTTACTGATAGCTACGTCCTATCCGTGTTAAACTAGCTAGCTAACAGATGGTGGCGCTGGAGTTCGGCAAGCTAACCGCTGTGTAGTATAGCTACTCTGACGCGGCGAAACGCCGAGGTACAGCTCTCAGACTTAGCTAAATGCGAAACTATCATGACAACCAATTATAGCTACTTACCAAACGCCACTGTGCCGACCACTTTAGCTAGCAGGTTCCAGGCTCACAGCTTCTATAGTCTCGTCATCACAGACTCATTCTCCTAGTTGACGCTTATCAAGAGACAGTATTGTATCCGTAACAAGGACGTAGCTATAGTATTGAACACTTCATAGGTTTCAAAAAAACAATATTTCGAAATAAAGCACATCACATTTACCATTTATTCTAGCTAGCTATTACAGTATTGTGTACTTTGCAGGAATCATGTGTGATTATATCACTACCAGAGAAGTATGCCATGAAACGTCTATGTTATTTTCATGAAATGTTAAATCGCTCCTATGAAATGTACGACGAAATTCAATTCATGGTATAGCATGGGTTGTTTCATGGTGCAGTACCCATGAAATTGTAAAATTCATGGGATAAACCATAGGTATTTTCATGGGTATTTCATGGTTATTTTCATCATAATGGCAATTTCATTAGTATTAGTATATAGCTTTTTGTGTTAGCTACAGGTAAAGAAGGCTCAAGGAGCCTGTAAAGCCTGATCTATACAAAAAGAATTTAACAAATTTGTAACTACATAGCAAAAACTTATATACAATAATAATTAATTAATTATTAATCATACAATAAAGTAGACCAGCCACTGTCAAGAAAATTTTTAAAATCATTAAGTGTGGGTGCATTAACTATGTGATTGGGTAAACTGTTCCAGTCATTGATGGCTCGTACAGTGAAGAAAGTAGATCTCACTCTTGATGTTGCTTGAGGTTTAAATAACTTGTAATTGTGACCCCTAGTTGTTGATGAAGTTGCAGTAATAAACAAATCTGATGTATATAGACTGAAATGACTATGTAATAGCTGGTAGAACATTATCATATCTCCGCGCAGTCTACGGTATTTAAGTGATGGCAAGTTTAGAGCAGTGAGGCGATCATTATATGCGCAGTTTTGAAGATCCTGGACCAATTTTGTGGCTCTTCTATGTATATTCTCTATTTGTTCTTGATGTAGAACGTATTGCGGTGCCCAGATGATGTTACCATACTCTAATACTGGCAGATATATGATTTATACAAGTTTATGAATGTAGTATGGTTGAAATTCTGAAAAGTCTTGTGAATAACTGCTAGTAGTCTATTAGCTTTCTTGGAAACTGTGGTGGTATGATCATGAAACTTTAACTGATTTTCAATCATTATTCCCAAGTCCCTTACAACATCACAAGATGTAATAGTAGTGCCATCAATTACATATTCACCAAATCTGTGAGGTTTGCCTAATTGTAACCAATTACACTTACTAATGTTGAACTTCAGTTGCCATTTCATAGACCATGCAAAAAGCAAATTTATATCTTGTTGAAGTTGGCAAAAATCGTCAACAGTCCTGATAGTTCTGAACATCTTCACGTCATCTGCAAATTGAAAAATGGGACTATTAACTATAAGGCAAATTGAAAAATGGGACTATTAACTATTAAGGGCATGTCGCTGACATATATATTAAACAAAATAGTGCCCAAAACAGAGCCTTGAGGCACTCCACTACTGACACTTGACCAGTCTGATGCATGACTGTTCAGTACAACTTTCTGTTTCCTTAATTCCCACAAGAAAATTCTTCACCCATGCTAGTAGCTTGCCAGATATGCCACACCCTTGCAACTTGGAAATTAAACGGTTGTGTGGGACGGAATCAAATGCTTCATGCACTGTATCTGGTAGTGAAAATTCACAGGGTAATCATAAAAGTGTCTCTAAATCATTACAAAACTCGGTGTAGCTACACCTATATGTGGGATCATTAACAATGTTCTGGGATAAATTGTTCCATAGTTTAATCACTCAGTGTTAGCTACCTGGTTTGATATGTTAGCTAGCTAAATGCTGGAGGAATTTGTGGGTCATATAAGCACATGCTCTGAAAAAGGTGTAGCTAGGGTAATGGAAACTACAGTGTAGTTAGATCACACAAAGTCAAATGGGTTAGCTAATACTTTATAAGAAAAGACTTAGCTAGTACCAATAGCTACAAGGAAATTCACAAGTATATAGCTAATAAATGATTGGAACAGTTCATCCCATGATGTTGTATTTGTAGCTACTTATTTTTAAAGCATTCACTGATTAAAATATTTTAATATAATTGTAAGAAATGTTTCTAACCTAGGAGCATAAAGCAAACATACGTATTGTGAACACTAAACAGCATACCCCTAGGTTATACATGAAAATTTTGGGAAATTCCTGAAAGCATTTTGGGAAAAATGTTGAGCAGGCCTAATGTACAGTTAAATCGACAAATGTTTTGATATGCTTTATTACATGCATGGCTTACTAAAGGAAGTTGCTTAACATCATAATGTAATTCAGTGTCTTCCTGGAATATAAACAACAAGGATGTTGTAAAATAGTCCATTAAATCTTCCCACACTCAGTGTATTTACACAGACCATTCCACAATGATACTGCTAAATCAGTAACATTTATTAATTTTATTAAACTTTCACATGAACAAGGCTAGCAACAATGTGCTAAACAACAAGTCAGCAAGCTAAAGCTTGTGTGGTTATACAGTAACTACTACGCTACACTGTATCTACTGTAACTAGCTATATCTTCCTCTGATTTTCATGTAGTCTGAGTTGCTTGTGTCAAGGGCGGATCCAGACTTTAAAAAGGGGGGTTCCACTTTGGAATTGTAACTTCAGCTTAATTGCAACTTCAACCTGGCTGTAAGTTGATGATCAAAAATAAAAAAATAAAAAGGTCATCATGCACTTACTGATAATAGCTGCCCCTCACCATAGATGCCCTCACTAACTACATTTCCTATTTATAACTGTATACATAGCTTGCTACACTGCTCCTCAAAAGACTACTGTGACTGTTCTATTAGAGTATATCGATTTGACTGCTCTATTAGAGTATCTCGAATAAGAGAGGCTCTTCCAAAAGGGGGGTTCCATGGAACCCTTTGAACCTCCCCCCTAGATCCGCCCCTGTGTGTGCATGTACTGGTAGCATTATCATACACTTAATAACTTTTTGAAAACACTTCATCACACTGTTGTTGTTATCTAGCTATTCACCTTAGTTTTATTTACAATTAAAGCTAGTAATTTATCCATAGGCCACTCATGCTATCAAGCTAGAAATGATTTGACTACAGTAACACTATAATAAATACAAAAGAATTAATGTTTCAGTGTTGAGCAGATCCAACTACATATCTATAAATAAACTTCTAGCTGTACAGTGTGTATCTATACCAACAGGAACTTATGAGCAGTTGAAAGTGGAGAATGAGCATCCAACTTATGCTGTCATGTGACCACATGAATGACAACAGCAAAGCCAAGAATTTCTTAGAGCTAACTTTTACTAGCAGCAAGTGAGAACTTGGTTATATAATATGATGCTGACAATGGGATAAACACTGGAGGGAGGCTCCCATGACATGTCGATCATTATTACTCTAAATTCGATTGTAGCTCCTTAGCATTGATGGATTCATCGCTATTATAATTTCTTAATATGCTATTTTTCATGGCTATAATAGCATTTAATTATGCAAGCATTTACCACCTTAGTAAGAAATTAAATTAATTAGGATAATATTTTTATGGTCACAGAGTGAATTGCATGCCTTTGAAACTTCATAAGCTCCTAGTGCCATGTACATAATTAATTGGTTAACCATGTAGTACTAACATAATAAAGGTGTAGTCCATAGTTGCGATGGCAAGATACGGTATATTATTTTCTTCTGTCCTTTCCCACATGGTAGTAGAAGGACACGAAGGAAGGTAACTAAGTGTGGTCGGTGTGGAGCCCCTACTTGGTATAGTAGGGTATTTCTGTGGTGACCAGTGTATACTGTCTTCTGTCCGTAGTAAGAAGGATCTACGAAGACAAAAACTTGGTGCAGAGCTCCCAATGGTAGCAGTTGTTCTGCGGTTGGTATATTGTCCATTCCTCAGAGTGTGACAGCATAGTCGAGGTTCAATTAAGCAGTTGTATTCCCTTTAAGTTGGTCTATTTTTGGTATGAATAAAACACACTGAAGATAACCTAAATAGCCTGTTTTGCACCCGATCATTTTGTTCCTTTCTTGGTGGATAGGCAGTTTATTCCTACTTGCCTGTTCAATATATATATATATATATATATATATATATATATAGGCTCCCTGCAGCTTGAACCTCCTGTATATCTACTGTATCAAACCCCTACCCAATCATTTCACTGGGTGCTTGCATCCTCCACAGTCTACCTTGTGTCCAGGCACAATGGTATTATGGTAGAGGAGGGCAAATTAAGGAGTATTATAATTTATAATTTTTACAGAGTAGTGGGAAATCAGTTGACAAAATAAAGCTCATTAATTTTACTGTAGCTAAATCACAGATTTTTAAATTTACATGAAACATTTTATTTGCATAATAATAAATTAGACCATTTTGTAATGGATTTTGGAAGTGTCTAAGTTACAGTACTTAGACCCTTTCCATGTTTATTATTTGCACCTGCACTGATAGCGCTGAACCGCTGACAACGCGTTGTCCCCTAAAAATTACTTTTAACTAACTGTTGTTATGGGTGGAATAATGGCTTTTTACTATACTAATGAATGCTACTTTTCTCATATTATTAGCTAGCTACGTAGATACATTTATGCACTTTTGAAACAGTTTTTAAACCAAATGTACGTAGAGTCCACTAAGGATGGACTCGCATTTTGTGCTAGTTAGTTGCATGGGGTGAAATGTGTGGGTGAGTGCCTACCCATCACTGAAGGGCTGGCTACGCTACTGGTGCTGACAACGCATCGCAACCTGAAAATTACTTTTGAACTAACTGTTGTTATGGGTGAAATAATGGCTTTTTATTACTAATGAGTGCTACATTTCTCTGTTACAATCAGCTGTCAGCAGTGTTAAGGTACAAAAAGTCTAAGTAAGTTAGACTTCAAACCACAGGGGTCTAAGTAATTTAGTAGCCCTCAGGCCCTGTAGTAGTGCCTTGCACCATGACAAAGTGCCATCGGGTTATTAAATTACTTAGACCCTGTTGTCTGAAGTCTAACTACTATGTAACTTACAGTATATTACATTCTACAGTAATTATTAGTCCATAGAACATGATATCAATGTCAAAAAGGTTTCAAACAGATTACCACAACTAATACCACTGCTTGAAGTGTCTTAGTTTACTACAGTGGTATATCGCCAGTATATGGAACAGTTAATTGTTTGTTATTTTAGTAGTTTTTCAGTAAACCCGCATTCACTGATGTTTTACTGAGAGTTTAAAACTTAGTAAAATAATTATGTTCCATATACTTAAGTTTACTGACACTTTACTATCAGTATAACTACAGTAAGGCATCTTAACAAATTAGTAAATTAAGAACCTTCAAGCAGTGTACATATTAACTATGTATATAAACAAAACTAACATTACTGCTGAGAAGCTAACTAGACTAAGTCTTATGCCATACATACATACATATACATGTAGTTCAGGTCTTTAGTTAGAAATCAGTGATTTTTACTGGGTCAAAATTATCTTCGTGTTGACAACACTTTATCCACATCTGTATCTTTTTTGAGGGATGATAAATATTATCCAAGCTGCAACCACCAGCATGAGTATACCTGTTAACTACATACATGAATTTCAAATCAAAATTGCAATATCCATGATAATTAATTTTATACTTCCAAACATTTGGTGGTACTGTTAGAATGGAAGAAGATGTTTGTGAATTAGTGTATTGCATTAGTGATGACAGAGCTAATAGCAGCCAAACTGTTTGATGGCTTTTTTGAATCAACTTCTCCTTTTTCTACATATAGTATAAACAGTACAGGTATGCATGACTGCAACAATGAGAATATTGCAAATTTCTGGAACTTTGCTACTTAGTTATAATATACTTATTTCTGAATAGTCAGTTTTTTACTTTGGCTTAGCCACTAATTTACAGTACTTAGCTATGATGCTTGTTGGAATCATATAAATATTACACACACAGACACACAGAGACACACACACACACACACACACAGACACACAGACACACACACACACATACACACAAATCAAAATTTTCAAAGGTCAGTGACAGCAGCACAGCAGAGGATACATATATCACTTGAGAATTAAACAAATATCAGAATTATCAAAGCTATTCTTACAAGTACATGCACAAAAAATTGGAGTTTTCAACTATAGTAGGGACCATAGCACATCAATAAAAGTACTGAAACAAGCGAGAATCCCTACTGTGCAGTTCCATTATGGTATCTTGAGAACAGTAGGGATATAACACTTCCTGTTTTATTGTGATTTAATATCATGCACTACTCCAGTTTGTTTCAGTACTTTTTATCGATGTGCTATGGTCCTTACTCTAGTTGAAAATTCCAAATTGTTTTGTGTACTTGTTGGTTAACTTTTTAATACAATTATTATGAATGGTGAACCCGCATCAAAAGTAAAGAAACAAGAGTCAAACATGCCAGCATGTCAAATACACTGAGATCTCTATTTGGACTCAAATAAGCATTTATATATATAAGCATTCTCAGTACTTATCTTCCCATGATTTATGGAGAAACTACTGTTTTTTCCTCAGTTTCTACCATATCCATTGAGTCCAATAAATAGAGATCTCCGTGTGTTTAACATGCTGGCTTGTTTGACTCTTGTTCCTTTACTTTTTCAGTGATCTCTTTACCCATGTTTCAATTTTTTAAATTATTTTTACACTAGTGCTTATTGTAATGGTGGAATAATTGAGTATATTCCTAATAAAACAGTCATAGTTTTGTAGTCAATGAGAGGCTACTTGGTGAGTAATGAGGATGATTCACATTAGCAAGTCCACTGTCTAGCTATAACCACTGTAGTAGATATGAGGACAACTGATAAAAATGATATGCAGTAGGTATACATACGTAAGCAACAAAAAGGCAAAAGCAGGATATTGTGTATGCATGAAAGTCTAGAAGTGCACAAGCTCTTGCTGGCTTCTTTTGGTGCTGCTACAATTATGCCAATTGTAAATTGCTGCAATGCTGTTACACCAACTAGAGGTAACTGTTGGTTCATTGAAAACCCTCAATAAAGCCACTTTGCTTTATGGCCACATTAATAAAGTTTTGATAATAGGGCCACCTCACTAGTGGGGCCACCTGTTATGGGTGCCATATGTGTTGTACATAGCATGCATTCCTGTGGCAAATGTGATGTGAAGGATATGACAGTTCACGTTTGCTTCATTAATTAGCAAAATTTATATGAACTATCATCACATACCTCACTGAAGTACATTTTATGTTTGTCACTTTTAACCCTATTAATGAGGTTGCACTGTAATATCATATAACGCCAACAAATTTTTCCAACACTTAACTGTCAACTTGTATGGTGTATTTGAACCTTTGCAACTGTGTAATAATATTGTATTCCTAACAGGAAACTTGTTACATAGCTGAATGTTCTAGCTGCAGGGTGACTTGTAACACGTATAACTATATACATGTATACTCTCTACAGTGTGACTTGAAATGTAGTTGTACACTCTAATACTCTAGTGGGTAACTTGTTTGTAGCTGAACTCTCTACAGGATGCACTTGTTATGTAGTTGAGTGCTCTACAGGGTGACTTGTGACAAAGCTGAGCTCTAAATGCTGAGTTGTTGCATGGATGATATGAATGCTGTACAGGTGACTCATTTGAAGCTGAACTGTCTACAGGGTGACTTATATTTAAGCTGAACTCTATAGTGTGATATGTTACATAGCTGAACTCTCTACAAAGTAATAATATTGGAAGATACAGTAGCTGAGCCATCAACAGTGTGAACTGTTTGTAGCTGAACTGAACTCTCTACAGGGTAGATTGTTATTATCACTACAATAAAATGTGTATTTGTGCATATGTGATCATAAGCTCTAAATGTGATAAGCATAAAAATAATGTACATCAGTGAGGCATGTGATGTGCTGTAGTTCATGTTTGCTAATAATAATGAAACAAATTTATGGTATCATCTTCTACACATTGTATACACCACAGGAATGCATGCTATGTACAACACATTTAGAACATATCACAAGCACATAATGCATGACTTTAATTGTTGACTAGGATGCATGGCTAAGATAACTTGTTACAGCAGCACTCGCTATAGTCTGGTCTGTTACAATTATGATCAGTCCTAAGCACAAAACTTGGTACAGTGACTCCTTATGGTGTAGCAAGAGATTTGAGAAGGGTTCCCACCTCGTTCGTAGCGGAACTATTTACAGGATGCACTTGTTGTGTAGGTGAGTGCTCTACAGGGTGACTTGTTGCAAAGTTGAGCTCTAAATGCTGACTTGTTGCATACTTGAACACTCTACAGGTGACTCCTTTGAAGCTGAACAGTCTACAGGGTGACTTACTGTTAAGTTGCATGTGATAATTATGTAGCTGAACTCTCTACAAAGTAGTTGGAAGCTATCACAGTGTAAACTCTTTGTAGTTGAACTCTTCACAGGGTAGTTTGTTATATCACTACAATAAAATGTGTATTTGAGCATAATAATGTGATGAGCTCTAAATGTGACAAGCATAAAATGTACTTCAGTGAGGTATGTGATGGTAGTTCACATTCATTTTGTTAATCAATGAAGCAAACTTGAACTATCGTCTCCTTCACATCACATTTACCACAGGAATGCATGCTATGTACAACACATTTAGAGCATATCACAACCACACAATCACATTTGCATGACTTGTTGAGTAGGATGCATGGTTAAGATGACTTATTACAGCTGCACTTGCTATAGTACAGTTTTGATTGTGACAGGGCAGTCCAAAGCAAAAAACTTGATACAGTGATTCCTCATGGTATAAAAAGTGATTTCAGAAGGGTTACCACCTTGAAGTCACCTGGTATCCTTTCCCCTACTTAGGGGCAGATCTATGATTTCCTTAATCATGACAACAGCCATCCATTCATTACTAAAAACATTATATAGGAGAATGCAATCACTGACTGTACAATTTCTAATGGACTGTAATGCATTTACAACATGTACGTTATCATATAAATAGTATTGATCTTGCCAGCCTACATGTAATAATCCTTAATGAAGGGTAATTAAAATTTTGTCATTCTAATGGTCGTACGCAGGTGTTAATAAATGGTGATAGGAGACAGAATCGTTTATTCAAAGTGGCAATGCCAAGTCCCGTTGTAGTGAACAATGGCTAGAATGCAATAGAGATACTCATTTGAGTGTGTAGTCTCTTGAAGGGCTGTGGCTGAGCTGTTTTGAACTCTGAACATTTCAAGAACGATTAGAATGATTTGCATGTCCTTTTGCTAGTGCAGCTGGCCCCAGGCAGTGATGAAGAATACGAGGCCTTTTCCAGTGATGATATGTGACCAGATTTGCAAAAAGGTACCTTTTCCACACATTTTACAGGTGAGCAAAGAAAACAATGTAACATTTGTCTCCATAATATTAAACTGATCAATGTGTTCTTAGTTCCAAAATGTAGCCAGATACATCAGCTGCACTCATGGAAAATTTTAGGCAATTTTATGCAATGGCTAAAAGTATTGAAGGTCCAAAGATAAAAAAATGGGTCAAATTTGGTGTGCGAAAAAGGTACCTTTTCGAAATACGGTAACATATAGAGAAAGATTTAAAGCATTAAGGAGCCCACATGAGACACAACTGGAGGATGACTAAGCTGTAATTAGTGCCCTTCCTGTATGTATGTTCAGTGCATGAAGTGTATGTGACACACTGTAACTATGTACTGTAATTACGTAGAGTATCTAGTAACTACCAATTATACCAATGCAGTTTACCATATCTACAGTATAATGAGTATATAGTAGTCAGACTCATTAGAGCATGTGATTTGCATGTGCAATCATATCTAAGTGCCACTTAAAATTAATAGAGTTTACTGTACAGCATATGGTCATACAGTGTATATATTGTGTACTACACCAATAAATGGCTCCTAGTGCCTAAGATTAATAGAAAAAACTGCTTTGTTGCTTTAATAAGAGTACTACAGCTAAAGTAACTAAAAACTAATATGGCCAAGAAATTGACTAACTAGTCTTATGCAACACATAGTTCAAGGTCTTAGTATCTTAGAAATTAGTGGTTTCTACTGGATCTTCTTGGTGAGGCTTGATATATTCCAGTGATGACGCTTCATCCACATCTGGATCTCGTTTGAGGGATGAAAACTTATTCAAGCTGCAATCATCAGCATTGACATAGCTGTTAACTAGACATGTACATTTCAAATTAAAATTGCAATTCTATGATAATTTACATGCACTTACCAACATTTGGTGACGATGGTGTTTGAATGGAAGAAGGAAAAGTTTGTGAATTGGTGCATTTATTAGTGATGACAGAGTTAACGGCAGCCAAACTGTATGATTGCTTTTTTGTATCACCTTTTTCTTCTACACAAGTACAAAATAATATGCATGCATGGCAGCAATGAACAGACCAATGTGGATTTCCAAAATTCTTTGAATGGAATTCCATGCCAGTTGATTAATTATGTCATGAAATTCAAGTAATGTCACAATTATTCAGTCTTTGGCTTGGTATATGCAACTTGGTCAATCTCATAGTTAGGCAAGGCTAAGTTGATTCACAGTTTATCATCACTGCCCACATGGGTTTTTAGGAACTGAGCAATAAAATAATAATTCATTATTATTATCATTATTGCTCATGTGATAATCATAGTATTTTTTTAAATTGTTAATTTAAAAATGAAGTAGGGATCTATGCAATAAAAAGTAGTGAAACAAGAGATGAATGATGGTATTACAGCATAGCTCGATGGGAAAGTCCCTACTTTGGCACATCCCTACATTAGTGCCAAAGTAGGGACTTTCCCATCGAGCTATGCTGTAATACCATCATTCATCTCTTGTTTCACTACTTTTTATTGTATAGATCTCTACTTCATTTTTAAATTAACAATACTAGTTTGTTTAATTTTTTGTTGTAGCACAGCTAGCTAGTTACAGCTTATTAAAGTACATCTTGTGCCAAAATTGGAAGCATATAGGCCCATAGTAGCGTGCATAGCTTATCTATGCTTTGATTGTAGTAGCACTGAGTGGCGTTCAGATCTATGACCTGAATTCTCAGTACAATGTTCCACGTTCTATTCAACCTGGCTGGAAGTTGTTCAAATGAACAGGCCCTATCAGTTGTCTGGAGTTTAGTCTCTACAAATGGGATGAAGTATAATACAAAGTACTCCTTGAAAGTACTATGCAATCACATGAATCACTTGCTGATCTCACCGTCCGGCACAGAGTGGCTGAGTCAGTGTATTCAGAGGAACAAGCTGTTGAGTATCAGCCCATCTCAAGTCTCTTCGTCGATTGCAGTCCAGGCTTTGGCAAAAGTCACACTTGAAATTATAAGCATCCCACTTTTTCAGCAGCATAAGTGCTCTCTGAAATAATTTTGTGGTGTCTACAGAAAAGTGTTGATATGGAAAATTAACTCCTCAGTATGGTTTCGATGCTTGAAGAAGAAGACGACCACCCTGATTGAAGATAAAAGGAAATACAAGACGCACAGGGTGTACACTCGTCAGAACCCCAAAAGGCACATCCCACCAGTGAGTTTGTTGTTGGGCGTAAAATGATGACCATGTGCTGCTTTGTTTGGGCTCTAGGCTTGCGGCTGTGGTCAGGCAGTGAGGCTAAAATTGGAATTTTGGTGATTTTTTAAAAATTTTATATCCGGCCACCTGTAAGTGTTTTGTTCTATTTAATCCTGTTTTACATATTATATGGACTATTACTATTCCGTAAAGGTGATTTTCGCCACGTAAAATGTCTGTAGGATGATTTTTAAAGGCAGAATTTTGGGCGGCGAGCAAAATGTTCACCACTATCCCTACTTAAACGGTACAACTGTACCGTTTGATTAATTACATTCTCGAACGTGACATGGCAAACTATCTATGTCAGAAGCATGAAGGGGGTTTATATCCCCATCAAAGAAATTATGGAGGGGCTGAGCCCCTCATAAATGTTATCTCTAGCTTTCATTGAACATACATCAAGATTGATATACTCTAATAGAATAGTCACTCTTATACAACAGTCAACATTATGTTAATGTTGTCTGTACTGCTGAATTCATACTCAGATTCTACTTTTGAGGGTCTAATTGTGTGTGTAGTTTGTTTGATTGGAACCTAAAAAGTGTGGTGTTGGTGCATAAGGTAGACAAAAGCTCAAGTCAGGCTGCAAAATGCCTTTTAAATGCTGTACATTGTATAAACCTGTTTTATGAAATATGAAAATGACCTCCCACCCCATGACTTTTAAAAATACCCCTGATGATAAACTGTGAATCAACTTGGTCTGGTCTTAGCTATCTAGCTTTATGGACTCAGCTCAATAACTGTTTTAACAAAACACCAATTACTATGATATCAACAAGCAAGGTAAGTGATCAAGTGCAACCACTGTGCAAAAAAACTTTATTAGTAATGACATCATTTTACATCATAGAATTAATGGGACTGTTCCACCATTGGAATTCTGTATTTTGATACATACAGTAAAAGCTATTTTAGTCTGATATATTTTTTTTTGCTGTAATGATTACAGTACAGTATTTCACTGCTTTTCCTGAGCATGTATGCATTTTGAAAGTATCAAATCATGATAATATGTAACTATTTTGTAACATAGTCCCACTTACTGTATTGTATAAATGTTACAGATAATTGAAATGGAAAGCAGAAAAAAACAGAATTGGAAAATTGAAATGGATGGTAAAACTTTTATATGTGTTAAAAGAACGAAATTAATCAGTTACCTTCTTAAATACCATTTATATAATATTATTTTCAGGATAACCCTTTACAAAGGCCACATTATATACATATAGTAGCTATTGTACAATAGCTACCTGTAACAAGTAGTTAGGTCACTGTGTGCTTCATAACCTTATTAATAATGCCATCTTGATATACATGCATAAATTATAGTGACTGTCATTTATGTAGTTTCAAGTTACGGTGCACCAAAGTTTATCTTGAGTCATATATATTCATACTGAGATTGTATTTTTAGTCACAAAAGTTCTGGTAATTCAATGTATGTGGTTTTACTGAAGTACACACATTGTTTTTGTGAGTGAAGCTCCAAATGCCAAATAAATTTAGTGCAGAATCTTTGTTCTTCCATACAACTAACTTCCACTGTGAAAAAAGAGGGATATAAGATGGTATTTCCAGTGGCTTATTGAATACAAAAAAGCTTGATATAACCTGTATTATACTAACGATCTCATGTAAGGCTTTAGTTAATGTGTTAAACAAACTGAAACCATATATGTGATAGTATAATGTGGGAATTATATTCAATATAAGCTGTTTCAGGTAATGTAGTAAATAAACTGAAACCATATATGTTAATAGTATAGTATGCATTATACTAAAGTATAACATGAGTATAATACAGGGTTTATATTAAGGCTTATTTGTATTCAATAAGCCACCGGAAATACCATCTTATATCCCACCTTTTTCACAGTGTTCAACCAACAGTTCATCATAATATTAGGCAGGAAATCCTTGCTTCTTTATGCTGCAATGAGGTGGTCTAGTATATGAATGAAATGTAGTGCATGTCTTATATATTTAGTTAATGTAGTTCATTTAATGGAGAACCACAAACAATCAGCCTTTTGTTCCAAGCTGATATTGTTCACTTGTCAACCGCCATCCAATGATGATGGTTGTTTTGGTAGTTGTGCAGGGTTCCATGGTTCTCCAACACAATTTTTCAATAGGACCATTGATATGATCAGCCACAAATTGTGGCTCCCAATTGCATGAGGCTTGGGGGCAAAATACCTGGGGGTTCCCAACTTTGAAGCCACAGGGATTTCTAAGACCATCCTAACAGTCCTAATGAAACCCTGCACTATCACACCCCAAGCTAGTCTTGGGATGGAAAAGCTACTTTTGGAATGTGGGAACACTGGACTTGAGTCTACCACATAAGACTCCCTTCAATAACTGAGTCTACCACACAAGACTCCCTTCAATAACTGAGTTTACCATACAAGACTCCCTCTAATGTTTGTGCATTTCTTCCCCTGATAGAATAATCCCATACCATAATGTTAATTCCCTCTTCTTAATCCTTAATGAAGTTGTTATTTAGCAACAGTAATGTAATTGGTTGTTTATGTACTAATTTCTGACATAGTTTCCTAGTCCTAAGGTTGAGCTATGGGAGGGGACTTTTTGTTCCACCTGCTTACTCATTTGAAGTGACGCGTACACGCGGTATTTTTCCTGCGCATGCGTTCATAGTATTTTCCAATTAATACCTACTGTTCCATACTACATCTAGCATTGTGATGCAGGTGTGCTATGTACCTATCTAATGCTGGCTAACTGCAATGAGTTGCTACACCACCGAAACAAATGCAAATTATCTCCCTCTGTTAACTTTATTTAACAAGTTTAACTTTATTTAATGTCGGTTGTTTAATGAAGAACCACAAACAATCAGCCTTTTGTTCCAAGCTGATATTGTTCACTTGTCAACCGCTGTCCAATGATGGTGGTGTTTTGCTAGTTGTGCAGGGTTCCATGGTTCTCCTACACAATTTTTCAATAGGATCATTGATATGATCAGTCTTAAATTGTGGCTCCCAATTGCATGAGGCTTGGGGGCGAAATACCTAGGGGTTCCCAACTTTGAAGCCACAGGGATTTCTAAGGCCATAGAATGGCTACAGTCTTTCCCTCCAAGCCGCACATACATAGGAACCCCACACTATACCACTAGCCAGAACACTGATTTCTCCATTGATAACAAGGCAGAGATGGGATGTAACCTATAAGAATGAATGATTGTGCAAGATGATGTAATAGAGGATCAAGAGAGTAGTAAATGTCCATTCCTCACTAGGCCACTGAACTAGCTAGGCCACAAACAGAAAACAATAGAAGATAGAAGTGTTGCAACTATTCATTTACTGTATATATGGGGGGAGGGTAAATAGGATTGATGAGGGGGTTAATGCAATGAAGACAGGAAGTCCATGCACTCGTGTGCAATATGTTGTAAGCACTGCGCAATAGTGGCCAATATATTATGTTTTATGCAAGAATATTTATAACTTACTGCATGTTTTTATTTTATTTTTTTTTTGACTACAATACTGATATGCACACTCTTAACCATACCACGTGAAGGCTATGATAACGAAAGTCCATCCAGCTAGCTGACGCCAAATTCAGCACTGCCAACTAACTGACAGTGTGCTACTACTAACCACCAAAAGTGTCATAACAGAATTCCAACCTATGGAGCGCTAACAATCCCAACGCTGGACAGTCTATACTGCACATACTAGGGCTGTGTGACATTATCTTTTTAACCATATATCACAATATTTTTAAAGTATCGATATCTAGATATTTTGTTATTAACTATCGTGATACCATGCCTGTACATTATTGTCCATTTGTTATGCAGTACTAGGCTAAGAATCTTTGTAAGTCATAACCTGCAGAGAGGTGTGAACACCATAACATAACCTCAAAGAATGTTTTACAATAACTGTTACTGTAAACAAGGATGACAGTGGCTAGTTTGATGCTACCTTTAAAGACTTCCTGCAGGAATGCTGAGAAATACACTATGTAGCACCAGCTATGATTGATTTATTTGTTAGTATCGTGAACTATTCAGTATCGTGAATAGTGGCTTTAGTATCGATTGTGATACTAAAATGGCAGTATTGCTCAGCCCTAGCACATACTGCATGTGCCTGTAACCCTGTCAATAATCTCCAAAAACAAAGACAGGTATAGTTCATTCCTTAAATATGTCGTGTGTCTTTGCATCACTGTGGTACACCCATTAGGACAATATAATACTAGCAATGTACTTATATACTGACTGCTAAGATAATATTGGAAGAGGTATAAACCCAGAATTTAGTAACGTTATTTAGAGGTATAGTGTATGTGATATTTTAAGCAGCCAGCTACAAAGAATATATATGCAGTGGTGACTGTCACTTGTGTCTGTCTACACAATACTCTGTGATGCTCAATAACAATAACTGTGTGCAGCAGTGTTATAACCTATTCCTGTTGGCATTGCGTAGTGTTAAATAGTAGTATATAATGTGTCAATTGTAGACCAAATATACTTTGCATATTCAATTGCCACCACAATTCTACATTGGGTGTACACACACCAGCTGGGGTGCTTGTCAGTGACACAGATTGGTAATGGTGACAATTATTGAGCATAAGGAGTGTATGTATGTGCATTGTTTGGAGAACATGTTGGACAGTTCCTTCCAGTGTCGGATTGCAGGTATCATATAGTGTTAAGTATTTATGTAGGTACATATGAAGTGACCTTTATGCATTGAATACGGTAGTCACACTTTGCATGTGTATGCATCCCATCTGGGTACACGATGTATGTGTCACAAGCGTATAAAGTGTAACCAGTGTTTGAAAGAGAATGCTCACTGACCCCAATGGTCAAGTGAGACTTTAGGTGATCGCCGTCATTTCTGAAACATGATAATGGTTGTAGCTGTGCCTCCAGAATTTTATAGTAATCCTACAAGGCAGCTCCATATTTTACCTAGGTGGTACTAACATTGATAACCACAAAGGTGAAAGCTTTCGTCAAATGTGTGCATGTACATGTGTATATGTGTTTGGGACACAGAGATGGGGAGGTGGGTAAGATAGCACTAATTCATAATCTGTGTCCCTGGTAGTATTAGCTAACCAAGTACGAATAGTATGCAATAAGATGATAGTGGATAATGCTATACAGCAGTTATACGTACCCATTGTTAAGCGATACTGGCAATACTGTAATATTGAGTAATAACTACAGATACTGTTTTATATATATATATATATATATATATATATATATATATATATATATATATATATTGTTTTTGGCTCACCTGGGCCCTCTAAGTACTACTAGTACTTTTACACTGTCATTATGTTCTTGCAATACCTGTGCTGTATCATGTAGTGCTGGGTGGTATTGCATTTATGCTCCCTGTATCCGGTATTGAGAAAAAAATACCCTGAGTCAACTAATGCACATTTTAAATCAAGATGGTAAGGTTTATTCACGTTTAAAACAGTCAGCAGTTAACCTGTAGTTGAAAAAGTTACCACAAGTGAAAGTTATTTGTATCTAACAGGTTATAAATGTATTTTGCTAACTGCTCAAATATGCTAGTGCTACACTGTAATCAGTTCAATTTTATAGGCAGGGCTTGTGGTCATCAACACATAATTAATTAAATGCCAAAGACCTGATGTCTGGCTTCACTCATAGCATACAGCTAATGGCATTCATATCGATATACCTGTATGTTTGAAAGTGAATATCTTTTTGAGCAATTCAGTGATAATATCGTGGTATCCTGATATATCATCCAGCACTAGTACAATGTACTGTTTTGTGCATAATTGTTGTTTAGTCTTATGGCCTCTACACTGAATATGGGTTATTCAAATACAGTTGACCTACATACTTGGGAACCGTCAAACTGAAAATGGACAAGCCAAGTAATATACAATCACTCGTTATATGTGAAATAGAGAAACTGTAAATAGCTAGTAAGGAGAAACTTTAGATGAAGATAGCAGACCCACAAACTGCTGTACACATAGTATCTTTTGAGTCTGCTCGTCATTTATACTAAATCTGGCTCAAGGAATACATCCATAGATAGCTGAATACATACTACTGTAGCATGCCACCCTTCCAGAATCATATACACTACTTTGTTTGCAATAATTTATGGGCACAATAACTTATGGGTACAATAATTTTATTGCAATGAAAACATGAAGGACCTTGCCATTGTTGGACCACTGACACTGCTCCACCAGTGGTACTAACATTTGCCATGCAATCTAAAGACCAAAGCATATGACCTAGCCAAAAAATCACTTTAATATATTCATAAATACCATTTCAATCAACTCCTCTAATAGAACATTCATTCACTGCAATAGAACATGCATATAGACGAACAGTTTGGGTGGAACTGTATTATTCCCACACATATGGTACAAATGCTATACCAACCTTGTTTCCTGTACCATTGTTTATGTTTGTTATGATACTGTCATATAGAAAATTGCGACTAAATGGTGGATCATATACAATGTAACCAGATGGAGAAGGGGGGTGGAGGGGGTTGTGGAAGGGGAGGAGTAGGGGTAGGCTGCTTCATGACAAAAGGAATTAAAATGAGGCCCCTGGAACACACACCACTTGCTAAATATTCTTTACTAACCCTTTTAAATTAAAAAATATATATTTATTCTGTGAACCGACTCACTGGCACCTGTACTACACAAAAATAAAAGGAGGGTCATGTCAGTGCCAGACTGGAACGGCATTGTACCACACACTATTTAATGCTATGAAGGCACTCACAGGGTGCCACAAAGGTACATGGTGGACCATCACAATGTAAACCCCAGGGGGCCCTCAAGACCGAGGAGTGTTAACTTGTCAATGGGCCCTTTGAGCACCTAAGGTCAAGTACTGTTGTATTATACACAATATCTTTAGAGTCTGCTGATTGATGTCATTTATATCAAATTCAGCTCAAGTCATACTCCATAGATAGCTAGCTAAATACATACCACTGTAGCAAGCCACAATTCATAATATACACTATATTGTTATACAATAAGTACTATAATTGTATTACAATGAAAACCTGAAGTACCTGTACCCTCCCATTATTAGACCACTAACAACACTCAGCCAGAGCCAGCACATACCGACCCCATTGTCTGCACCTTAATACTAGGACTGCGTCACCTGGATGACGAGATGACGTCACCGTCACCTTAGTCTTTCATTATTACTGGGACTGCGTCACATACAAACAAGTACATACACCAACATGACAGCCCTCTGGTGAGGCTATTAGGTGGTGAAGACATGATCCCCAAATCATCTCAATATGTCACAGTAGTGACAAATACAACACAATAGTGGCATCGTAACTAAAGGCCACCAGTAGCTAAGAGCCAGTACATCATTGGTGTGGTGATGACACAGTGATGTGTACACAGTATCAAGACACACGGTAGTGTGTCGTGCGGCCCAAGAAGCCGGCGCGCCACACCGTGAGTATATTTACAGGAAGAAAGTAAACACGATTTTCACACCTTTGTAGCTCCATGATTCCTTACCCGATTGAAACCAAAGTTGCTACAGGCGTGCCGCCTAGGTAGGGGAATCCACATTCCACATTTGAAGAAAATCGCTCCAGCCATTTCTGAGACACGAGCGGCCAAAGTTAGGATTTTTCTCTTCGTTTTTTTTTCTTCTTCTACTTCTTTTCGCACACTTTGCAAAATCCACCATAAAACACGAATGCGTGCTCCAATCGGGCTGAAATTTGACACACGTGAAGGGCTCATTAAGGCAAACCTCAGTACCAAGTTTGGAAGGAATCCGATGAACATTCACGGAATTATGACCGATTATTTGCTTAAAATTACGTCGAAGGTCTGTCACGCCCATAGGGTAAACCGCTTGAAGGAATGAGCTGAAAATTGCTATGTAGATGGAGTAACTATCGTAGGAGTGCCTTTTTGTGGTTTGAAAGGAATGCAGTTAAAGGCCATTGAGATATGACACAAAACCCAACCTGTGTCAAAATTACGCGATCGATTTTATGAATAAAAAACTATTAGTTTTCACGCCTACCAGGCAAACCACTTAGAACAGTAAGCTGAAAATCGGTGTGAAGTTGAAATAATTATCATAAAAAGTCCTTGCAGTAGTACAGAAGAATCGGATTACAAACCACTGAGTTATGATTTCAAAGCCAACTACGTGTGGCATATGCGAGATCGAGAGAGATAACCATCATTAACAATTGTGATGAAAAGATGTACAACAAAACAAATAGGCATGTGAAACCTCGGACAGCATGCGAATACAAAAAGTAGAGGACTACACTGTGGGCATGGCAAGGCAAAAACAACAACAACAAAAAAGACTAATTACTGTAATTACAAAAATAAAACTGTCTAATTTGTGCACCACTCTGTACAATTTTGTGCTAGAAAAATTCTCTGAGAGGCAGAGATACTGGCAGAGGCAGCAGCATCTAACCATTCCTTAATAATGTGCTTTGAAATTCTTATATCAGCTTGAAAAAAGTTTAACAAACTAGATAAATTCTTGATGGAAGACACTTGAAAATGACCAAGTACCGTGATTTCAATGGTGTCATAATAGTTAGCAATATTTAGGCAATCAAATTCAGCCAACAGCTGCAGATACTCAGTTTTGCTCTGCTTCCTATTGCGAGCAGACTGGATGTGATGGATGGAGTCCAGAGGGCATGTTAGTTCCAACAGAGTGATGGAAGAACTCTGGGAATTATATATCACAATGTCTGGACGGTAGGATGTAATAAGGAGACTCATCGGAATTGTAGACTGTGGAGAATTATCAGCATGGAAATTAGGTATATCAGCAAACACTTTAACAAATGGGATGTCAGCAAATGCTTCAGAAAGTTTAGTGGCCAAAACACGAAGAACCTGATCATGACGGTAGGTATACCGCTGTTGATTTAATGCTGCAGGGCAGCTACTTAAAACATGAGCAGTTGTTGGGCGCCGTGAATCGCAAAGCAAACACTTCACTTCACATAGGATGGACCATCTCTGTAAATTCACAGCGGTGGGTAGAGTGTCAGATGCTGCACGAAGGAGGAATGACAATTGACTGGGGTGGAATCCCTTCAGTAGCCTGTTCCAAGTTTTACAGGAGCTCTCTAGTTCAGTGGAACTCTCAAACTTTGACTGAACAGTTAGTGACTGTAAATGGTCTTTGCATTGAGCTTTGATGGAATCTGACAACTGGTGCTTAGCCTTAATATATAACGACTGAGCTGATGGGAAGGCAGATAATTGTTTTTGAGCAATCGACAGGATGGAATAGTCATTGTCTTGGATTTGTAGAGCAACATTCCCTAGACGCAAATGGAGGTTAAGTTCCTGGAGCCGCAAGTCAGAGGAGGCACTGACACAGGCTAGCAAACTTAGTTTTGCCTCCCTGGAGACATGAGAAATACTAGGACAACAAACACCTGGGTAGTATACTCTAATAGAACAGTCACCCTAATAGAGCATTCAGCTACGTTTATAATTTACTCCATTATAGAATTATACTACATTGCAAGTTATTCTGTAGGGAGTTCAGCTACAAACAAGTCACCCTGTAGTCAGATCAGCTAGAAGAAGGTACCTAATAGAGAGTTCAGCTACAAAGAAACCATCATGTAGAGAGTTCAGCTGCAAACAAATCACTCTGTAGAGAATTCAGCTACAAACAAATTGCCCTGTAGAGAGATCAGCTAGAAGAAGTTACCTTGTAGAGAGTTCAGTTACAAAGAAACCATCATGTAGAGAGTTCAGCTGCAAACAAATCCCCCAGTAGAAAGTTCCACTATGAACCTATCACCCTGTAGAGAGTTCAGTTAGAAACAAGTCATCCTGTAGAGAGATCAGCTAGAAGAAGTCACCTTGTAGAGAGTTCAGCTACAACAAAACCTCCATGAAAGAATTCAGCTGCAAACAAATCACCTGTAAAAAGTTCAGCTAGAAAGAAGTCACCCTGTAGAGAGATCAGCTAGAAACAAGTCACCCTGTAGAGAGTTCAGCTAGAAGAATTACATTGTAGAGAGTTCCACTACAAAGAAACTACCATGTAGAGAGTTCAGCTGCAAACAAATCGCCCTGTAGAGAATTCAGCTATAAACAAATCGCCATGTAGAAAGATCAGCTAGAAGAAGTTGCCTTGTAGAGAGTTCAGCTACAAACAAGTCATCCGGTAGAGAGATCAGCTAGAAGGATCACCTTGTAGAGAGTTCAGCTACAAAGAAATCACCCTGCTTCATCTTTTCTTCTTCCTGTGGTAAGCCCTAAAGCTGGCCATAGGCCGGCTTTGGGATATACAAATACAAAAAGAAGTGAAATCTAATCCAAAACAGCCAAGCTGTAAAAAAAGAGTGCGGCCCTCAGAAAGGCTATGGTGAAAAAAGATGTGAAATCCAAGGTGGTGGCCAAGAAATGGCTGTGACGGTAGGTTAATGGTAAAAATTTTAATAACAACAATTCAGGTGAATTTGGTGCCGCTTGGTGTTGACACAAAATTCACCTGAATTGTCGTTATTAAAATTTTTACCATTAACCTACCGTCACAGCCATTTCTTGGCCGCCACCTTGGATTTCACATCTTTTTTCACCATAGCCTTTCTGAGGGCCGCACTCTTTTTTTACAGCTTGGCTGTTTTGGATTAGATATGTATACAACACATACAGGAGAGAACTATACATTATTACAGTATTCTATGCATCAATACATTATAGGCAACATCACCAGATAAAAATTATTACTGAGTCAATATACAGCACAGTATCAATATCAACTAGAGCTAAATAAGGTTCATCAGTGGTATAGCAATGGCACACTGATGGGTGACACACTATAATTATGCATACACAACTTGCAGGAGATAGCTACACAATATTGTAGGAGTATGCAAGCCAGTATGCAAGCCAGATGAGCCAGATAAAGGAAGACAGCCAAGCCAGCCAGAGCTTAGGAGCTAAGCCAGGTGAAGGCAAAAATGATTCACGTATTGAATTGCCTGATACCAACACAAAAGAAGTTCGCCATGCCAGCTGCACAAGACAAGATTGTTTACTTGTATTTTGTATTTAACTGTATTGTAAAGAGCGTGGCATGTGTTTTAATGTTTTCTTGTATTGTTTAATTACATATTTTATGTGAATGAATCCACTGGCAGCTGGCATGGAGACTTAAGAGGTTACAAACATAATAGCTTACTTGTAATCTTTGTGTTTACGTGTGAAGTGGCCAATGGCTCTCCTGCAGTCACTCCATGGACATTCGCTAATCTTTTCCTTCGTGCAATCTGTAATTAAGCAAGGGTGTGGTACTGGGCGTTATATAAAATTACACGTATGGTCAAGTCGTTAGCACGAACGGGCGCGACGATTATACGTTTGTGCCTTCATAATTAATATTTATTATTTACTTATTTATGACGTAATTTTAACCACATTTCATATTATCTTTATTACTTGGTTGTATAATTTTTTTTTTTTTTTTGTGGAAGGGCAGAATAAGGGGATAGGTTGCTCCGAAAATTAAAATGAGGGTTCCTGCCAATGCCAGCCAACCACTGGAGCACACACCACTTCCTTACTATTCATTATTAACCAACATTTCGTCTTTCAGTGAACCAACTCATTGGCATCTGTACTACACAGAAATAAAAATGAGGGCCATGCCAGTGCTGGCCAACTACTGGAGCGCTTAATATTCTTTACATTTTCCCCTTCGGTGAACCAACTCACTGGCATCTGTACTACACAGAAATAAAAATGAGGGCCATGCCAGTGCTGGCCAACTACTGGAGCGCTTAATATTCATTGCTAACCAACATTTTGTCCCCTCAGTGAGCCAACTCACTGGCACCTGTACTACACACTATTTAATGCTATGAAGGCACACAGAGGGTGCTACAAAGGTGCATGTGTCCATCACAATGCAAACCCCAGGGCCCCCGAGACCAAGGAGTATTAACTCACCAATGGGCCCTTTAGGCACCTAAGGTAAAGTGGAAATTGCCTACAGTACAAATGATTCCTGGGTACACCCATTAACACACCTGATGGTCTGCTAGACTTATGCTGTCAAAATATGTAGCTAGATCATTTGTACTGCACACATTAAATTCCGGCAGTTTATTTTATGATGGTGTTCAGTATGACACAACCACAATACAGTGGACACTATGTTGATTGTTATTTTGGATTAGCAACAGTTTTATATTGATAAGGATACCCGTGTCCCCTAATTCCAGTTGCCAACCTGGATGGGAACCGATTACTTCCAATATCAATATGACTGCTCTATTAAAATCAGTGCTTGTCAGGCAATATTAACTTTGCTCACTCAGCCCCATGATGATTTGTGTATCAACCACAACAGGAACATCCAGCTTAGTACCCTGTACCTAAAATAAATGACAGCATGATTTTCGTGTCCAGCCACGCCACCACTTGAGCCGGTTCGGCGACACACACGTAGACATCATCGTTTATGGTAATTATTGTCAAAGATTACCTTATTTAATGCCTAGTACACGAGTCAAGATAAACAAATCTACCCTCTGCATGCCTATACTGAGTATCCTCAAACATGTAGAGCATTCCTTGCAGAGGTTTCATGGCTTTTACAGCTGAGATGAACAACACATTGGTTTACTTGCATACATACAAGTCGCGTGCAGCAATGAATGGAAAGATCTCACCGGGCAGGCATTAAAACAATTGGTTAATCCGCCGTCTGAATAATGTACTTCATCTCCCACTGGCCACGTGTATCGCCACTCCTTCCCACTATGTAGTGGCACAACTTCTGAACCGGACTCTCCAGTACACCCATGGCTTGCCCACATCACTGGTCCTTTGTCTTCTCTTTCAGCATCATCAATAAGACTGACTTTTTGTTCCACCTGCTTAACTCATCATGTCGCACATGGAGTCAAATACTATCTTATCAGACATGCAATTTGGATTTCGACAACACCGTTCTGTTGAGCTACAGTTACTACAAACAATTCATGATCTCTCATACAATTTAAATGAAAGGAGCCAAACAGATTTAATCTTGCTAGATTTTAGTAATGCTTTTGATAAAGTCCCCCATCCTCACTTATTGTTAAAGTTGAATCCTTATGGCATAAGAGGTGACGTACTAAACTGGATCTCATCTTTTCTGAATGGACGAACACAGAGTGTTATGTGTGGGGGTATACCTCCACCCCTTGTAATGTCTTAAGTGGCGTCCCACAAGGTTCTGTATTGGGGCCTTTATTATTTCTGATATATATAAATGATATTGTGTAAGATTTAACATCTACTTGTCGTTTATACGCTGATGACTGTGTACTATATAGGAGGATTGATACTTTGGAAGATGCCAGAGCCTTACAACATGACCTACAACTACTTGAACTATGGGAGGAAAAGTGGAAGATGTCTTTTAATGTTGATAAATGTATGGTTGTTTCAGTAACTCTTAAAAGAACCCCTGTTCATGCTAACTATACTTTACATGGAAAGAAACTTACTGTTGTTGAGTGTGCTAAATATCTGGGGGTGTCAATTGATTCTAAACTGTGCTTTAACCAAAACGTTGATAATGTATGCAAAAAAGCAAACTCAGTGTTAGGATTTGTAAGAAGGAACTTTAAAAACTGTTCACGTAAAATTAAAGAAAATTTGTATTTTACTTATGTTAAGCCTGTATTAGAATATGCTGCTGCAGCTTGGGCTCCTCACAGCAGGCACTCTATAAATAAAATGGAGTTTATACAAAGAAGTGCAGCTCGTTTTGTGATGAACAACTATTTCCAAACTAGTAGTGTATAATGCTGTTACATCTTAACTGGAATACAATAGAAGCTCACTTTAAATTCCTAAGATTACAGATATTACATAAAATTATTTACAATCATGTTGACATCACACTACCTAGTTATGTAACATATAGATAAAGATATACCCGGAGCAGAGATTTTAAATTCATTGGGATAGGCTCAACTGTGGATGCTTATAAGTACAGCTTCTTCCCCAGTATGATTCAATTGTGGAACACTCTACCTGAAGATATTATAATTTGTAAAAAAATGTAGACACTTTTAAGGATCTCTTACATCAAATCACATTGTAAATTTATGTAGCTTTATTTTGTAGTATGTAATTTTTTAAATTGCCTTTCTATTGTAACATACTCACTGACGTGAGTCCTACAATTAAAACAAATAATATAACAATACTCATTTAAAGTGACCCATACACACGGTATGTTTCCTGCACATGCGTTCATAGTGTTTTCCAATTAATACCTACTGTTCCATACTACATCTAGCATTGTGATGCAGGTGTGCTACATACCTATCTAATGCTGGCTAGCTACAATCAGCGTTGAAACTGGGTCACTACTGCTGACCCGGATGACCCACTGACCCGGATGTGACCTGGATTAATTAAAGCCGAGACGTGCGATAAGAGCTATGTTTCGGGTAGTCTCACTCGCGAACACGTTTTGAGAGATCGATTTGTGTTGAGTAAACGAGTAGTTACGTGATATTAAAATAATAATTTAAAAAGAAAGAAAAAAAAAACTAAGCCGGTAAGTTTATAATTTAAAATCAGTCAGTGGGTTTTTGGTTCCATGTAGGGATTGCATGTAAGGGTATCACCTTGTACAGGCACATGCCTTTTGTATATCCCTTTAAACAATTTGATAATAATATTATACAACTAGGCATGAGGCTATTATGCTCCAAAAATTGAGCATTATGCTTTTGAGCACTGCTCAAAAAATCACCTATTATGTATGCTTTTGAGAATTGCCCATTATTCTCAAAATTATGCCACCATAATTGGCTAATAATGCCAGTTTATTGCTATATCAGACCATTTTCATTGTTCAAATAGTCTTGGATTCTTTAGCTGGTTGCTGTATTAGAGTGTTTCGTTTCAATGTGACTGCTTTATTAGAGTAAGTAATATTCGATGACTGCTCTATTAGAGTATCTTGATTTTTTTAATAGAACTGTGCAATCTCCAGATTTTCCTACTGTTAAAGCTTAACAATCATCTCAAAATGCTAGCATAATTCCTGATTCTCACATGTACCTTATATTCCCGAAATTATGCCAGCATAATCGCCGCATCCCTATATACAACCAAGCACTAAGAATAACATGAAACACGGTTAAAATTATGTCATAAATAAAATAATAAATTAATAATTAATGTTTGAGAAAACTACGAGGCCTAGAGTCATAAACTAACCGGGGATCGATTTGCCTGTGAACGAAGCACAAACATATAATCGTTGTGCCCATTTGTGCTGATGACTTGACCATATGTGTAATTCTATATAATGTCCAGTGCCACACCCTTGCTTAATTACAGATTGTGCGAAGGAGAAGATTAGTGAATGTCCGTGAAGTGACTTCAGGAGAGCGAGAGGCCACTTTACATGTAAACAAGAAGATTACAAGTAAGTATTTATGTTTGTAACGTCTCAAGTCTCCATGCCAGCTGCCAGTCACATAAAATGTTAAATTAATTAACAATACAAGAGAACATTAAAACACATGCCATGCTCTTTACAATATGAAATACAAGTAAAAAATCTTGTCTTGTGCAGCTGGCATGGCGAACTTCCTTTGTGTTGGTGTCAGGCAATTCAATACATGCTTAATATTTTTTGCGTTCACCTGGCTTAGCTACTAGGTCCTGGCTAGCTTGGCTGTCTTCCTTTATCTGGTTTATCTGGCTTGCATGCTCCTACAGTATTGTGTAGCTATCTCCTGCAAGTTGTGTATGCATAATTGTAGTGTGTCACCCATCACTGTACCATTGCTACACCACTGATGAACCTTATTTAGCTCTAGTTGATGTTGATACTTTACTGTATATTGGCTAATAATTTTTATCTGTTGATGTTGCCTATAATGTATTGCTGCATAGAATACTGCAATAATGCATAGTTCTCTCCTGTACATTTTTTATACATAATTACATTTACTGTGTTCACATCACTGTGCCATTACCACACCAATGATGTACTGGCACTTAGCTACTGGTGGCCTTTAGTTACGATGCCATTATTGTGTTGTATCTGTCACTACTGTGACATATTGAGTTGATTTGGGGATCGTGCCTTCACCACCTAATAGCCTCACCAGGGGGCTGTCACGTTGGTGTATGTACTTGGTTGTATGTGATGCGGTCCTAGATAATATATAATAATAATACGTAGCTACTGCGAGTTTAGGCCACTCCAATTGGTAATTATGTTTCTGGTCCACCACCCACATCCTTTTTTGGAGAATGTGAAATTTCAGAAATACATGCTTAAAATTCCCGCATCAGCTTTTTGAAAAACCTGGTTTTCAGAAACAAATATTGGGCCGCAACAAGTATGCTAAATATAATTATCTAAATGCCATGGTTTGTATTTTATCAGTGAAAATCTGTGAGAAATGAGCGGAGTGCATTGCACGGATCGATATACTATAATAGAACAGTCAGTAAATCACAAAAAATGCTCTATTGTTTAAATTTTACTTTCCAAAAATGTGCAGCCTCAGTTTGAGGATTAACGCACATATGAAACATGCATACAAAATGTTTTACAATATGATTGATTATGGGATTACTGATTGGTAGGGGAAAGTAATAATAATTTCAGTTGGTACTTAAAACTTTGTAATGATTGTTGTTGGATTAGGTCAGGTGGGAGTGAATTCCACAGTCTAATTGATCTAGGGAAGAATGAATTACTGTACTGATTGGTCCTTGCATAGATATGATGAAATCTTCGGTCATGTCCTCTGGCGATAGAAGTGACAGGGATTAAATTCACAGGAGATATATATATCAATGAGATTATGAACAATTTTGTAGAGGAGGGTGATACTGGATACTTTTCTGCAGTGTTCTAAGCTGGGATGTTAAGGTCAATGAGCATGTTAGTTACGCTGCTGAAATGCGAGAAGTCAGCCATAATGAACCTGGAAGATTGTCTCTGTACTCGTTCAAGCTTATCAATGTCTCTTCTGATGTGAGGGGACCAGACAAGATTGGCGTATTCCAAGATTGGTCTTATCATGGCATTATAACATTTCAATTTGATTTGAGTTGGGCAGGACTTAAGATTTCTCTGTAGGAATGCTTTGACTGATAGAGCTTTGGATGTGATGTTAATAATGGACCAAGACAAGTCATTGGTGATTGTAACTCCTAAATATTTAGTAGATGAAACTTCTTTGATAGAGATGTCATTAATGGTGTAGTTGTACGTGATCGGATTGTGTTTACGAGTGATTCTCATGAATACACTTTTATCAGGATTAAAAAACATACCAGACCTAGTGCCCCATTGTGATAAGGAGTTGAGATCATTTTGAAGTGATAAACAGTCGGATGTAGAGTGAATAACAGTATAAAGTATGGTGTCGTCAGCATACAGGCCAATGTTGGCATTGATTGATAATGGTTGGTCATTAATATAACGTAAAAATAATAGAGGGGCTAAGATTGTTTCTTGGAGGACACCCGAGTTAATTGCATGTGACTCACTGGTTGAACCGTCAAGAATTACTTGTTGATGCCTACTGATGAGGAAGTTTTGTAGCCATGTTAGCAGTTCCCCTCTAATACCATAGTAGGATAATTTGTTACATAAACGGTGATGGGGGACTTTATCAAATGTCTTAGATAGATCTAGAAAAATGATATCAATTTGAAAGCCAGAGTCAAGAGATTTAGAAATGTTGTTTACGGTAGTAATAAATAGAGTAGTCACTTCCTTGTTGCTTTGTTGCTGAATTCCGCCCGCCTGCACCTAAAACTGATTTTCAAAGGACCAGAAACATAAATACCAATTGAGTGGCCTTACAGACAGCAATTGGGTGTAGCTTCATGCATACTCAGTATTACAATTTACCGATATATTGAAGTGGGTGTGGCTCACAAAAGTACTTATCCTGTCGCAAGACTTGACTATATACAACTCTTGCAATAATCTATTAGCAGGCATGGCTCCACATAAGTTTGCAGACAACCAATGGACACGGTTTTGTGCTACAGACTGCACTTAGAGTGGCTGTGGTAATTAAGAGTCACTTAAGTTAAAAGCACCGCTATCACCTAATACAGTGACCTCAATGTTTCATACTACTTGTAGGGAAAGGTGTAACCATATTCTAAAATCTCAAAAAATTTACTTACCATGTATTGGGCATTTGATCCTTTCACTAAAGCCATGTAAGTGTTGCTATTATGAGTCATATGGGGGGTATTATGAATCACTATGTTCACAAGGTCATCATTTCATATCAAATTATGGTAAATGTTATGGAAGCATCTGCAGGAACTCCAAAGACTGCCAAAACACCTTAGTTAACTTAGTACGTGCAGTTCATGTCTTTGTCCTGCTTACTACATGGTAAAGGGTACAGGCAGCTAATCTGGAATGGTATTTCTATAGTGACATAGTTTGAAGTCCTGTGTAACCTCTTAATTGGATTTGTGGTTAGCTTATGATCACTTTTTATGTTGATCTAAAGTGGTAGCATCCCTTTCACATTAAGTCTGCATGATTCAACCAATTAAATTTACTGTAAGCTATGTGACCCACAATACCCCCTGACCCATAATGCCAGCACGTACTCTACTAATAAATGGATGTGGCTGAGCGTGTTTGTAATGTGATAGGTAGGCGTGGCTCACAAAAGAGGTATGCAATAGCGTCATATGTTTCCACGTCGTCAAACGAATAATTTCATTTCTCACATGATCCAATCCAGGTCAGACCCGGATAATTTGTATACCGGGTTGGACCCGGATGACCCAGAGAAAATGTGACCCGACTGACCTGACCCGGTTTCAACGCTGGCTGCAAGGAGTTGTTACACCGCCGAAACAAATGCAAATTATCTCTCCGTTAACTTTGTTTAACAAGTTAAACTTCTTAGCTACAATGGCTGGTATAACTGGACCAGAAACCGTGTTAGAAATCCTGCAGATATTTACTATTATAATGCACTCTTTGCAAATAGCCAGCCTTTTAAAGCTACTTTTCCATCCAGTTGTTTGGATGCAGCTCCCACACCCAATGTCATCATGAAACAAATGATTCCTAAGTAGGTAGTGTTGGTTAATTGCAGGCAATTACCAATGCTGGTATTTTATATTGATGCACTGATGCCTTACAACGAAGGGTCTAGGAACCGGGGGGGCCACGGAGCCGGGCCCCCACACTATTTTCAATAGCATGTTTTAGCCCCCCCCCCCCCCCTCCACTTTTTGGGCCAAGTAGCCAAAGCTATACACACACACAGAAATACATACCTCCATACGAGAAGCCATACAACCATCATGCAAAATCACTCTCTGGGGTGTGGCATCACCAGTCCACCACAACTGTCAAGCCATTCATTGTACAGTATTAAACACAAAAAGCGCCTCTAACTTTATTTCTGTTATGCTTGCACGTGATATCTGTTGTTCAAATATTTCCTGGATCCCGTACAGTGAGAAGTTTAAATAGTAGAAAAAGTGCCACATCCGTGGCATTACATGATGTGGAAAGATTTAACTCAAATTGAGGTTGGTAACAGATCTAAGGGCAGTCTCACTGTAGTGCACGATTGTATAGGAGTTGCTAACTACCGACGATTTATAACCAGAAATTATGAAGACTTTGGTGAAGTTGATTTATTAAGTAGTCTAAAGAGAAACATACAAGATGCTGAAAATGAAAGTAGCCAACCGTGAACGCAGTGTGGTATTCATGTGATTTATGCTCAGTTTGGGAACTCCTGCTAGAGCAGACATCCCAGTTAGTAGTTTCTTAAAGGTAACGATGATGTTTCACTTTTCAGATAACAACTATTAATGTTGCAATCCTTGTAGTGTGAATCAGCATAAAGAGAAGACCTTCACGTGAACATGATTTCTAGCGAAATTGTGCTACACTACTTCAATCAAAATCAAGCTCAAAAAAGTCATAATAGCCAGAAACTTCTACTTTGGCACAGACAACCACCATATCCTGGTGCATCTTCAACACAAATATAAAAATATTTTGATTAGTGGTTTAGGAGTCACAGCTTGTCACAAAGTTACCCCGGACATATTCATTTACCTTAACAAAATTCAACTGTGTGTTTGTTACACATAGTTAGCATTGATATAGCTTTATGACTGTTATCTCAATTTCTTTCAAACCACAAAAGGTTTGCTGTATGATGGTTACTCCATGTGCAGACCAATTTTCAAGTTATTCCTTCAAGTAATTTACCCTGTGGCTATAACAAAATCACTTGTGCATTTTTCAAATATTGAACGTAAGTCCCATGTTCTTTATCTGATGTATATAAAATTTGGACTGTAGATGTTCTGCATTATTCTTTTTCTACCTTTCAAATTTTAAGTTAATCGAATAAAACACATGTGAATTAAACCCAATTTTCTTGTTAGACATCAAGGACTTGGTTTGTCAATTATTGAACATTCAGAGGGATGATGAATTAAGTTGGTGGGAGAAAACTTGGCACAGCAAAACTTGGTTAACTTACTTTCTTTCACTGCTTGAAGGTTCTTAGTTTACTAATTTGTTAAGATGCCTTACTGTAGTTATACTGATAGTAAAGTGTCAGTAAACTTAAGTATATGGAACATAATTATTTTACTAAGTTTTAAACTCTCAGTAAAACATCAGTGAATGTGGGTTTACTGAAAAACTACTAAAATAACAAACAATTAACTGTTCCATATACTGGGGATATACCACTGTAGTAAACTAAGATACTTCAAGCAGTGATTGTCTTTCAACTTTTCTTCTTTCCCACAGGCAGAGCTAAAATTTTATCCTGATGACCATTTTTACTCAGAAGTTTTGTTTCAGCAAAGTATAAGTGATTGAGTTCATTTGCTAGCTTTATTAGATTCCTCTGGTCTGACTTGCATTTGGCTTCAAGGTGCCCTTGCCGTTAACTTGGATTAACTATTCCACCTTCTGTTATTTCCCTCTGGCTGTGGATAAGAATTCTGGTGTTTTCTGATGCAGATTCACCTTTGTGTGTCTGTGGGTTTATTGATTGTTTTGGGGATTACTTGATTGGATGTGGTCATGGTCCACAGTGCATATGACAGCAAAACACACTTTATGACCTTAGCTATTGGAGGAGAAATCATGGAGAACGGATCATGTCTGGAGAGTCTGCTGCTAGACCAGGTAATGTATTTCATCTAGATCTTTGCAATGGTCAGCCAACATATTTTGACATCTCGGTTTGAGTGCACTCTATTCTGGAGCCCTAGAACATTCAGCAACCACTCCAGGTTTTGCAACTCTTAAGGGTACAATTGAAAAGGTGCTTGACACAAAAATTTAATGGAGGCTGGTGGTGGTGAGTTTTTGCCCTTAGTGGTGGACAATTTTAGTGTTTGGACACCTTCTGTGTAACATAGACATCCTTTACTCCATTGTTCGGACTTTCTCATTAAAAGACTGAATGTTCAATTATACCACTATAATGCCAAAATTATTATTACATTTTTGGGCTCTTCATCCTCACTTACAAGGCTGGTGATGTCAAACAACTTTTCAGCTACTTGAATTTTTAAAAAGATTGAGATGCTCTAAGGCTATTATGTTCCAAAAATTGAGCAGTATGCTTTTGAGCAGTTCGCAAAAAATTACCTGTTATGCTTTTGTGAATTGCCCATTATTCCCAAAATTATGCCACCATCATTGGCTAATAATGCCAGTTTATTGCTGTATCAGATCATTTTCATTGATGTTTAAGCTTTCAATAGTCTTGGATTCTTTAGGTGGTAGCTGTATTAGAGTATTTTGTTTTAATGTGACTGCTTTATTAGAGTAAATAATATTCAATGATGTTCTATTAGAGTTTCTGATTGCTCTATTAGAGTATCTTGATCTTTTATAACGTAATTGTGCAATCTGCAGAATTTCCTTCTGTTAAAGCTTTATAATCAACTCAAAATGCTAGCATAATTCCTGATTCCCACAAATACTTATTTTGCTCGAAATTATGCCGGCATAATCGCCACATCCCTAACTCTAATAGAGCAGTAATCAGAATATACTCTAATAGAACAGTCATTGAAATACGCTAAAAGAGAATTCAGCATAGAAAATAGCCAATGTTATAATTACACTGCTTGAATCTCTGTTAATTGACTTCAAATCACTCAAAGGTTCCAGTGAGTCATCTGCATGGCATTGCATTGGGCTAATTGATCATGCATGTAATGCATTAACAGTAACAATACCAATGGCGTCCATAGCTTAAAGAACTAAGCTTTCGCTGACTTTGTATAATTAAAGTAAAATTAGCCACTAACTAGATTAATTGGTACTGTAGTACAAAATTACCAGGATACATCCTTGACGTTAACAAAACGGAGAAAGAGGCTATGCATGTAATATGGTCTCTAGATGCCATTTCAGAGCATCTATTTTCAAAATCTTCCCTGGGAGAGAATATCCCAAGCCCCCCACCACCCCTAGCTTGGCATGTTTCACGTACTCAGTTGAGTATCACATGAAAGCAGATAATTAATCTCTGATTTAAAGATCATAATTAGATTAATAAAAGGTAGTGTGCATGACTATATGACCTCCACTGCAGTCCATGGATGGCCGGACCACTCAAAAACTCTGGGCTCCAGCCCTGCTCACTTAGAAGATGATTGGGTATGGGCTGCCCAGTTGGAAAGGATGATTGTCTAGTACGTAGATGTACGTGATGATGCCAAGTTCTACTGGTGCTCATGAACAGGATTTTCTAAAGATTTGTGCAGAGCAGGAATTTGAAGAATCTACTTATTTCAATGTATATGATTTGGCGACAAAGCTTATTGTGTGTGATTCTGCTATTATTGATGTTTATAGAAGTAGAACTGATAGCTTTTCTATACCTGTCACCAACAGGCTTTCCTCCCTTGTTGTAGTTCCATACGAGGTTTAGATCTCCAATTGCAAAACTCAGCGGAGTTGTCCTTAGTGGCTCTTACCCTCAGTTGGTATCAAAGTCCAAAGGAGGAAGAAAAAAGAACCTGATCCTACTGATAAGTACATTTATTTTGCTTCTGAGAAATACTAGTTCATTATTGGGTTTCTTCAGCATATACTGGGCTGTCCTATCAGCCACAGATAAGAAATTCACCTGACACTCAACATCATTTAGGGAATTCTGGTTATCAAGTTTACCATGTAATGTAAGATCACAAGTATAAAAGTCTTTTACTACCATCTAACCAGAACTTTTCAGCTTACCAAACAAATACCCCCAGATACTTATGACTCCACTGATCAACTATCTATGAATGAAATTCCAGCCCCGAGCTACACCACAGCTAAGGGCATGTCTTCACATTTTAATCAGTCTAAACCAACTCCGATTTCTGACATCAACCAACAGTAATTGGCATTTCCTGTAACTACATGTACCTTCCTAACTACCCTATTCTCACCCTTTCCAACTGCTAGACCCAGCCTCCCATTGCCCACTTTCAGAAGCTGAATGTAATGTAATTTGAGACACAAAGAAATTGTCAGTTATCTAAAATTGTTTTGATGATTTTCAGCCCATAGTTTATTATGAATGTGCAAGGATTTTTGCCTACCCAGTAAGCCCCAAAACTCGACTGCAGAGCTTTTTGCTACATCAATTAATGTTTACATGTACAATAACAATAAACTCAGTAAACTCAGGAACAGCTGCCAAAGTGAGGTCAGCTTTGTTACAAATATATTGTAATTATTGTAATTTGTATTGTAATTATATATCTAATCCAAAACAGCCAAGCTATGAAAAAAGAGTGTGGCCCCAAAAAGACTATGGTGAAAAAGATGTAAAATCCAAGGTGGCGGGAAAGAAATGGCTGTAATGGAAGGTTAATGGTAAAAGTTTTAATATCTACAATTCAGGTGAATTTTGCGCCAAGACTAAGCGGCACCAAATTCACCTGAATTGTGGTTATTAAAATTTTTACCATTAACCTACCATTACAGCCATTTGTTTCCCGTAACCTTGGATTTCACATCATTTTTCACCCTAGCCTTTTTGGGGGCTGCACTCTTTTTTACAGATTGGCTGTTTTGGATCAGATATCATAAATTATTATCTTTTTGTATAGCCCAAAGCCAGCCCATGGCCAGCTTTGGGGCTTTTAAAAAAAACCTACCTTTATTTCTTTACCACAGGAAGAAGAAAAAGATTTAATCATAATCATAATCAAGATTTAAAACAAATGTTTAATACTTTAACTATTGTTGATTTTATTAGTAATTGTACAAATTATATATATATATATATATATAAACCAAAACAGCCAAGCTGTAAAAAAAGAGTGCGGCCCCAAAAAGGCCAGGATGAAAAACGATGTGAAATCCAAGGTGGCGGCCAAGAAATGGCTGTAATGGTAGGTTAAAGGCAAAAATTTTAATTACGACAATTCAGGTGAATTTGCATTGCCTCCTCCACTAGGATTCGGCACCAAATTCACCTGAATTATCGTAATTAAAATTTTTGCCATTAACCTACCATCACAGCCATTTCTTGGCCACCACCTTGGATTTCACATCTTTTTTCATCCTTGGCCTTTTTGGGGGCTGCACTCTTTTTTTACAGCTTGGTTGTTTTGGTTTAGATATCACTTGTTTTTGTATTGCAAGCCGCAAAGCCAGCCATTAACTGGCTTTGGTGCTTCCTTCTGACTTGTTTTTTTTTCTTATTTGCAGAAATATTGGAACAAAGGAAGAAATGTTGTTAACAGTTTTTTTGTCTGATTAAAAATATTTGTATATTTAACAATGAAAGATGATTTTGTTTCCAACACATATTTCTACAGGGTGATTTGTTTGTAAATGATCCCTATAAGGTAACTTGTATCTAGCTGATATCTCTACAGGGTGACTTGTTTGTAGCTGATCTCTCTACAGGGTGATTTGTTTGTAGCTGAATTCTCTACATGATGGTTTCTTTGTAGTTGAATTCTCTACAAAGTAACTTCTTCTAGCTGATCTTTCTACAGGGTGACTTGTTTGTAGCTGAACTTTCAACTTGATGGTTTCTTTGTAGTTGAATTCTCTACAAAGTAACTTCTTCTAGCTGATCTTTCTACAGGGTGACTTGTTTGAAGCTGAACTCTCTACATGATGGTTTCTTTGTAGCTGAACTCTCTACAAGGTAACTTCCTCTAGCTGATCTTTCTACAAGGCGATTTATTTGTAGCTGAATTCTCTACAGGGTGGTTTGTTTGCAGCTGAACTCTCTACATGGTGGTTCTTTGTAGCTGAACTCTCTGCAAGGTGACTTCTTATACCTGAACTATCTACACAGTGATCTTTTCATAGCTGAACTCTCTACCCAGTGATTTGTTTGTAGCTGAACTCTCTACAAGATGATTTATTTCTAGCTGATCTCTCTATAGGGTAACTTTTTTGTAGCTGAACTCTCTACAGGATGGTCTCTTTGTAGATGATCTCTCTACAGGGTGACTTGTTTATAGCTGTGACTCTCTACAAGGTGATTTGTTTGCAGCTGAACTATCTACAGGTGGTTTTTATAGCTGAACTCTACAAGGTGACTTCTTCTAGCTGATCTCTCTACAAGGCGATTTGTTTGTAGCTGAATTCTCTACAGGATGATTTGTTTGCAGCTGAACTCTCTACATGATGGTTTCTTTGTAGCTAAACTCTATGCAGGGTGATGTGGTTGTAGCTGAACTCTCTAAAGGGTGATTTGTTTGTAGCTGAACTCTCTGCAAGGTGATTTCTTCTAGCTGATCTCTCTACAATGTAACTTCTTGTAGCTGATCTCTCTACAAGGTGATTTCTTCTAACTGATCTCTCTACAGGGTGATTTGTTCATAGCTGAACTATCTGCAGGGTGATTTGTTTGTAGTTAAACTCTGAACCTTCTAGCTGATCTCTCTACAGGATGACTGGAACTCTCTACAGGGTTATTTGTTTGTAGCTGAAATCTCTACATGGTAGTTTCTTTGTAATTGACTTATCTATAAGGTGGTGTCTTGTAGCTGATCTCTCTACTGGATGACTTGTTTCTAGCTGATCTCACTGTAGAGTTATAACTTTCTCTATAGAGTTACAACATGTTTGTATAGCTGAACTCTTTACAGAGTGGCTTTTTTGATTGATCGCTGAACTTTCCAGCTACATGCACTTGTTTGTACTACAGAGTGACTTATTTGTAGCTGACCTCTCTACAGAGTGACTTACTTGTAGCTGAACATTGTATAAAGTAAATTGTTTGTAACTGATCTAGATAAACTCTCTACTGGATAGCTTATTTTGCAGCTGAACCCTCTACGCAGTGACTTGTTTGTAGCTGAATTCTCTACAGAGTGACTTGTTGTAGCTGAACTCTCTACAGGGTGATTTGCCTGTAGTTGAATTGTCTATAAGATAAACTTTTTGTAGCTGAACTCCATACAGAATAACTTGCAATGTAATATAATCCTATAATATAAAAGTAGCTGAATGCTCAATTAGGGTGACTGTTCTATTAGAGTATCTCGATATCCCATATACTACACATAGTTGACTTTGGAATCATAACTCGGTGGTTTGTACCAGCGTTGAAACTGGGTCACTACTGCTGACCCGGATGACAGACTGACCCGGATAGTAATCCAGGTCAGACCCGGATGTGACCCAGATTAATTAAAGCCGAGGCGTGCAATAAGAGCTATGTTTTGGCTAGTCTCGAGTGAGCGAACAAGACTACATTGTGAGCGTTCGATTCGTGTTGAGTAATTATTGCAATTTCAGCCTAGCTGTAGGTTGAAGACCAAAAAAAAGAAAAAGGTCATCACCAACTGACAATAGCTACCCCTACATACCATTAGGGAGAGGAAGTTTCCATAATACGGAGTTAGGATATTACTGTGTATTACTATACTCTAAATGATGCACATTTTCAGTAGCATTACACAATTAGGTGGTTAACTCATTGGAGTGATCTGAGTGATTGGAGTGATCTGAGTGATTGCAGTGATCGGAGTGATCTGAGTGATTGGAGTGATCTGAGTGATTGGAGTGATCTGAGTGATTGGAGTGATCTGAGTGATTGGAGTGATCTGAGTGATTGGAAAGATCTGAGTGATCTGAGTGATTGGAGTGATCAGAGTGATTGGAGTGATCTGAGTGATCCAAGTGATTGGAGTGATCTGAGTGATCCAAGTGATTGGAGTGATCTGAGTGATCTGAGTGATTGGAGTGATCTGAGTGATCTGAGTGATTGGAGTGATCTGAGTGATTGGAGTGATCTGAGTGATTGGAGAGATCTGAGTGATTGGAGTGATCTGAGTGATTGGAGTGATCTGAGTGATCCAAGTGATTGGAGTGATCTGAGTGATCCAAGTGATTGGAGTGATTTGAGTGATCTGAGTGATTGGAGTGATCTGAGTGATTGGAGTGATCTGAGTGATCCGAGTGATTGGAGTGATCTGAGTGATTGCAGTGATCTGAGTGATTGGAGTGATCTGAGTGATTGGAGCGATCACTCAGATCGCTCCAATCACTCAGATCACTCCAATCACTCAGATCACTGCAATCACTCGGATCACTCAGATCACTCCAATCACTCAGATCACTCCAATCACTCAGATCACTGCAATCACTCGGATCACTCAGATCACTCCAATCACTCTAATCACTCAGATCACTCAGATCACTCCAATCACTCAGATCACTCCAATCACTCAGATCACTCCAATCACTCAGATCACTCCAATCACTCAGATCACTTCACTTAGATCACTCCAATCACTCAGATCGCTGCAATCACCCCAATCACTCAAATCACTCCAATCACTCGGATCACTACAATCACTCAGATCACTCCAATCACTCAGATCACTCCAATCACTCAGATCACTCCAATCACTCAGATCACTCCAATCACTCAGATTACTCCAATCACTCAGATCACTCCAATGAGTTAACCACCTAATTGTGTAATGCTACTGAAAATGTGCATCATTTAGAGTATAGTAATACACGGTAATATCCTAACTCCGTGTTATGGAAACTTCCTCTCCCTAATGGTATGTCTACCCCTCACCATAGATACCCTCAGTTTCGTACTACATGCTGCATTTACTAATAAATGGGCGTGGCTGAGCGTATGTTGGTAACGCGGTAAGTGGGCATGGCTCACGAAAGAGCTACGCGATAGCGTTTATAAGTTTCCACATTGTCAAACGAACAATTTCGTTTCTCATGTGATCCAATCCGGGTCAGACTCGGATAATTTGTAAACCAGGTCGGACCGGGATGACCCGGAGAAAATGTGACCCGGATGACCCGACCCGGTTTCAACACTGGTTTGTACTCCGATTCCTCTGTACTACTGCAAGGACTTTCTATGGTAATTATTCCAGCTACACACCAATTTTCAGCTCATTGCTCTAAGCGGTTTGCCTGGTAGAAGTGAAAACTAATAGTTTTTTATGCATAAAAATCGATCGCGTAATTGTGACACAGGTTGGGTTTTGTGTCATATCTCGATAGCCTTTAACTGGATTCCTTTCAAGCCACACAAAGGCACTCCTACGATAGTTACTCCATCTACATAGCAATTGTCAGCTCATTCCTTCAAGTGGTTTACCCTGTGGGCTTGACAGACCTTCGACCTTATTTTACACAAATAATCTGTCATAACTCCGTGAATGTTCATCGGATTCCTACCAATCTTGGTACTGCGATTCGCCTAAATGAGCCCTTTAAGTGGCCCAAAGTTCAGCCCAATTGGAGCATGCATTCTTGTTTTATGGCGGGTTTTGCAAAGTGTGCGAAAAGAAGTAGAAGAAAAAAAACAAGAAAACAAACCCAAAGTTTGGCCGCTCGTATCTCGGAAATGGCTGAAGTGAGTTTCTTCAAATTCGAAATGTGGAGTCCCCTACCTAGCCGGCACGTCTGTAGCAACTTTGGTTTCAATCGGATAAGGAATCACAGAGCTACAAAGGTGTGAAAATCGCGTTTACTTTCTTCCTACTCACGGTGTGGCGCACCGGCTTCTTGGGCCGCAGGACACACTACTGTGTGTCTTGAACTCAGGTGGGGTCTATTCTACGGAACGGAACGGAACGGAATGATGGACTAAACTGCGGAACGGAATGCTTTCTCAGATTGAAGCTTGCAGCTTACCATTGCTGTACAAGTAATCAGTGGCACTTCCAGCAGGTAATCAAACGTACCCCAAGAAAGATAAAACGAATTTAAGGATCGATTGTGGGTTCTTGTTGGTTGTCATTAGTAACGAAGTACTAATTGTGGGAATAGCTGACTCAGTGTGTTCATCTTCGGATATATCAAGTAGGGAACTCAATGCATGACTTGTTTTTACTAGTATGTGAGTTATTTTTACTTACTTGACTTTAGAATGTACAGTCTGAGGCCCAGCCTTTCTAATCGGCATAAATCAGTATGTGTATAGCTACACTACAAAGAAAACAAGTATGGTGACAAGCTGAATCAACTCAGTCTAAGCAGAATCTAAAGGAATTTTGTGCAGTGTGTGAGGAGCAAACATTCAGATACCTCAAGAAGGCTATATTGTGTGAACATCAATGATTCATTAACAGAGTAGTGGACTATTGTCAGATATCTCAGCCTGAATACTGAGTTGAATTCTGGATGGGGTCTATTTTACAGAATGGAATGCTTTCTGAATCAACTTGCAGCTTGGCTAGCTGCTATCATTGCTGAAATTGCATTTTATCAGTGGAACCTCCAGGAAAATGGAATAGGATAATTATAAAACATTAATTAAGTGATTGTTCTACTACCTGATAAATTAAGCATGTCTCTTTAATTCATTTATTGCATGACCAAGGAAAGTTATGTTACAACAATACAGTAGCCGATTGGATGTCAGTTGCTTCTGCTTATCTTGACAAGATAATTAGTTTAGAAGACCACTCAATTTCTTCAGTTTCAGAGGATTATATCCAGAGAAATTAACTAGAAAGTTACTGGTGACATGAAAAGGCTAGGTAATCCTTTATTCAGTCTAATAAACAGAATATATGGTTGATTGAGTGAGGTATCACTTTCAGAATGTTCAGACGACCAGTGATGAGATGCATTGATTCAACGAATTTTTGTTGCGGTTGGAGACATTAAAAATCCAAAAGCAAACTGACTGTATAATATTAATTCACTTTCTTTATATTTTCTCAATTTTGAGCCTGTATACAAATAATTGAATTTTCCTTGTCAATAGAAATCCTAGAATAAGGTGGGAGAGAAACTTATCTTTGTTTACCTATACTGTACAACCAAGAGTTCGTAATATTTGTATGGGGGAGAGTGTCTAACTCTCAGTATGGCCTGTACAAACACCCTGCGTAAAGTTCACCTTTCATCAAATCAACACCTTTACTGGGGATAGACAACTGTTGATTGGTGTTGCTGAAGAAGGTAATGCCTTTGTTCTGAAATAAGGCCGAGGTGTTACTTGTTACTTTAAGCAGGGTGTTTGGTGAATGCATTCAAGTTAGACACTCTCCACCTTATTATGAACTCTTGGTACAACTTCAAAGGAAAATGAAGAAAACATACAGATGAATCAATAAAATCACTACAGTAAGGTGAATTACAGACTAGTGAGATCTTGGTTAATTAATGACAGTGGTTGGAGATTAAGTGTGGTAGCTTCTTGTTCTTGAATATGTTGCAAAGTGGAAGTACAAATCAAAATGGGATATCAATTTCATAATGAAAAATTTGTATACATAAATAATCTAGCATTACTATTTCATTTGTCCTCCACTTAAACATGCTACAACAGTACTAGTGTCAGTACATTGGCAGTGAGTCTACCTTGAAATCTCAACTCTAGAGTAGATCCAACACAGGACAGCCCGCACTGTAACAAATACATGTGATCCCATTGTAATTTCATGGACCAGCTGGACTGGGAATCACTTGAAAATAGACGAACAAATTTAACTTGTTTTGTTTGAAGTGAAGCATGTGAAATGTTACACTTAAGAAATCCTAGGATTCTTAGGTGGTATGTAATTAATGTGAGTGTTCCATTTCAGGTCTGACTAGATACATTGAAATTACACACACATCCTGGTCCAAATCACGTTTGCCTGGTGGCTACGGGAATGGTTTCACATGCGGCTTATAATAGAGATTTGGCTGATCTTGGAGTTTTGGCATTTAGTCTGATTCAAGGCTAGCAGTCAGACACATCCTTGAATCGTGCAACAGATAAAATCACCTCACTATTGAATACGGCATTAGTCCACTGCACCAGCTGTTAATATATAAATAACTCCATGCATACACTTCAGTGATCTTTGCAGAATATACCCTCCTTGCGGTCTGCCAAAATATTTGCTCCTCACACACTGCACAAAATTCTTCAAGTTTTAATTCAGCTGGCTCTTTCCTGTTACCAGTATCTTCCTGCTTGCTTTATTTATACACTGACTTATGACTTGAAAGACCGGCCCAGACTGTTTTCTAAAGTCTAAATAAGAAAAACAGCTCACATAAAGTTCCCTTCCGTATGGATGAACATCACTGATACAGCTCATCCCACAATAATACTTCGTTACTAATGACAACCAACAAAAACCCACAATCGATCCGTTAATTCTTTTTATCTTATGTTTAATCACCCACTGTAGATGCCACTGCTAACTTATAAGGGAAGTTTCAGCAATGGTAAGTTGCAAGCTTCAATTTGAGAAAGCGTTCCGTTCCGTGGTTTAGTCCATCATTCCGTTCCGTTCCTTTCCGTAGAATAGACCCCACCTTGAACTCACGGTGTGGCGCTCTGGCTTCTTGGGTCGCATGACACACTACCATGTGTCTTGATATACATGATTATATTTATTACATGTAGATTATTTCCTACAGGATAACTTGTTTGCAGCTGATCACTTTGCTGGGTGATTTGAAATGTAGCTGAACTCTCTATATAGGGTTATCTGTTTGTAGTTGAACTCTCTGCAAGGTGATTTGTTTGTAACTAAACTCTTTACAAGATAATTATTTGTCGCTGATCTCTCTATAGGGTAACTTGTTTATAGCTGAACTCTCTACAGGATGGATTCTTTGTAGCTGATCTCTCTACAGGGCAACTTGTTTTAACTAAACTCTCTACAGGATGATCTGTTCATAGCTGAATTCTCTACTGGGTGATTTGTTTGCAGCTGAACTCTCCCACAGGGTGGTTTCTTTGTAGCTGAACTCTCTACAAGGTAATTTCTTCTAGCTGATCTCTCTATAGGGTGACTTGTTTCTAGCTGATCTCTCTACAGGGCAACTTGTTTCTAGCTGAAGTCTCTACAGGGTGATCTGTTCATAGCTGAACTCTCTACAGTGCGATTTGTTTGCAACTGAACTCTCTACATGGTAGTTTCTTTGTAACTGAACTCTCTGCAAGGTAACTTCTTCTATCTGATCTCTCTATAGTATAACTTGTTTTTAGCTGATCTCTCTACAGGGTGATTGGTTTGTAGCTGAACTCTCTACAGAGTGACTTGTTAGCAGCTGAACTCTCTACATGGTGGTTTCTTTGTAGCTGAACTCTCTACAATGTGACTTTTCTAGCTGAACTCCTTCTAGGGTGATTTATTCACATCTGAACTCTCTACAGGGTGATTTAGTTGTAGCTAAACTCTCTACAGCGTGAATTGTGTCTAGTTAAACACTCTACAAGGTGATTTGTTTGTAGCTGAACACTCTACAGGGTGATTTTTTGTCACCGAACTCTCTGAAGGGTGATTTATTTGCAGCTGAAATCTCTACAGGGTGATTTGTTTGTAGTTGAACTCTCTACAGCATGGTTTCTTTGTAGCTGAACTCTCTCCAGGATGATTTGTTTCTAGCTGAACTCTCTACAGGGTGATCAGTTCACAGCTGAACCCTCTACAAGGTGGCTTCTTCTAGCTGATCTCTCTACAGTGTGATTTGTTTGTAACTGAACTCTCTGCAGGGTGATTTGTTTGTAGCTGAAAGTATGACTTGTTGATAGCTTAACTCTCTTCTGCGTGACTTTTAATAACTATACAGCGATAAATTTGTAGTTGAACTCTCTACAGGGTGACTTGCTTGTAGCTGAACTGTCTACAATATTAACTGGTTGCTGCTGAACTCCCTACGGAAGAAATTGTAATGTAACAGAATTCAATAATGGAGGAAATAAATTATCTGAGTACTCTATTAGGGTGACTGTTCTATTAGAGTATCTCGATCTCGCATTTGCTACACGGAGTTGGCTTAGGAATCATAACTCAGTGGTTTGTAATCCCATAGTTCTGTACTACTGCAAGGACTTTCTACGATGACTATTCCAGCTACATACCGGCTTTCAGCTCACTGCTCTAAGCGGTTTGCCTGGTAGGCGTAAATTATTGGTATTTTATTCACAAATCTCAATCGCGAAATTGTTACACACCTTCGGTTTCATGTCATATCTCCATGAACTTTATTTATTTCGATTGCTTTTAAACCACCAAAAGACACTCCTACAGTGGTTGATCTATCCACAAAACGATTTTCAACTTATTCCATGAAGCGGTTTACTTATTTATTTTTATTTATTTATGATTACTGGGCAGTCAGCACAGCTGGTGTGCCCAGGAAAAAAAAAGGGAATCACAGTATTAGGTACAATTATATACTAACTAATGAGGTGTAGATTGTTTGTAAAGTGTGATATCAAGTTAGTTGTAAACTCATCATAGTTTGTCATCTCCATAATAAATACAGGCATTCTTTGATTGATCTTGAGTAAAATGATTATTGATAAGATGTTGTTGATGGTGTGGGCAGAATAAAATGCAAGGGATGATAGTGTCTTGTTTGTCTCTCTACAGATTGATAATATGGGGGAATTGATAGGGATATGTCTTGATGGAGGATTTTGTGGAGCAGTTGCAGTCTAGATATCTTTCGTCGTGTCCGTAGGGTAGGCCAGGATAGTTGATTTAATATTTGTGTCACGGTGCTAGTTCTGTTGTAATCACTGATGACCCACCTGGCTGCTCTATGCTGGATTTTTTCCAATTTGTCTACATCAACATTATAACAGGGGTCCCAAACAACTGAGGCAAACTCCATTTGGGGTCTTACCATGGTAAGATATGCTTGTGCTTTTACTTCTCTTGAACAATCACTCAGATTACGCTTGATAAAATTTAAAGTATTAGATGTTTTCTTAGCTATGTTTGATATGTGTGTAGGCGTGACTAATAATTGGTCATAAATCCTTAACTGTTCATCGGATTTCCACCAAATTTGATACTAGATTCACCTTTGTACTGCCTTTCTGTGTGCCAAATTTCAAGGCGATCGGAGTACGAGTTTGCATTTTATAGCAAACTATTTATTGCAAGTGTGCGAAAAGACGAAGAAAGAAAGAAAAAAGAAATACATTGTGAAGTAAATAAAGCGAATCTTTGGCTGCTCCACGTAACTTGGAAATGGCTTGAGCGATTTCCCTCAAATTTGGAATGTTGACTCCCCTTAGCTGGCGGGAAACTCTGCACCAAATTTAGTTCCTATTGGATAAGGTATCATCGAGATACAAAGGTGTGAAAATGATGTTTACTTTCTTCCTGTCAACATACCCACAGTGTGGCGCGCAGGCTTCTTGGGCCCCGCACAACACACTATTGTGTGTCTTGATGTATTTTAAATTGTAATTATATATTTTTCTAAGTGGTGCAAAAAGAAGAAGTACATCTGTACTGGGCCTACTTTATTCCACGGACTGGACTGGACTGGACTGGACTGGACTGGACTGGACTCGTGGAATGAGCTCGAAACAGCTTTTAAACAATAATCCAGGAATTATCCATCCCTTGCAACACTGGAGACACCACCATCGAGCTACAACTACTGCTGCTGGCTCTTCTTTACAAGTCATGACACTAGCGCATGCACTAATTAATTAGAATACACTTACGATACATGCTGTACTAGCAGTGATACAGCGTGATAAAGGCTATTCTTGTAGCGTAGATGCTTTCCTTTGTTACTTTAGCATTAGTGTTAACAGCTGTAGAGATGAGCTAGTAATTATTCTTAGCAGGTAGCTAGGTGACACCATCAGGCAAGGTGATGGGGCTATGCAAATAATCTGGCTTATCACTACAACTCCAACGCTAGTGTTAAGTACTGAAGCAACAAAGGAAAACATGTACGCTACAACAATAGCCTCTGTCACACTTTATTACTGCAAGTACGCGTGTATTGTAAGTGTATTCTAATTGATTAGTGCACGCGCTAGTGTCATCCGACTTGTAAGGAAGAGCAGTACCAGCAGTTATAGCTCGATAGTGGTGTCTCCAGTATTGCAAGAGATGGATAATGCCTGGATTATTGTTTAAAAGCTGTTTCCAGCTCAGTCCACTAGTCCAGTCCGCGAGTCCAGTCCAGTCCGTGGAATAAAGTAGGCCATCTGTACTGTAGAAAAAGGTGAACAACAGTATGAACAAAACTAAGATGAACTTTGAAGGCACATATTGCAGCAGCTCAAATTTGAAACAGGAAGTACCCCACCATGCAAGTGTTTCCACAACAAAAATGGTTAATTTCCATTCAGGTACTCTCAAAGTATGGATTCGTGAAAATGAAATTTTCTTGTTTCCTGTAAAATACGCAAAGTAGCAGAATTATTCTCAATTCTTTCATTCTTTATATTCAAAACTATTTGGGGATAATCCAGACCTCTACTTGTACACTCATACAGTTAAACACTGCACATGAAAACACCTAAAGTATGATTAGGACACAAAGACATACTTGAAGTGTGTGGCAATGATGAAGTTCTTCTCTATAACAAAATGCATACTATATAATATTATTACCATACACTGTATATATGACTGCATCTGGGAAAACCAGTCTTGTCGCCTACTTAAATGGATTGAGAAATGCTGGTTTTACATATTTGCGTATTGTAGATCAGAAATGGTTGAAACCAAATTTTCACACATTTTACACCAATTACTTCCATTCCAGTGCACCCAACGTACAAGTAGCAAACAGTTAAGTATTCCTGCTATTAACTTTTAACTCAAGATTAATTATAACAGGAAAGCTCCAATATGAGAGGAGGGTAGGAGTTCGTTCCAAAATTAAACAGCAATGCATTGGGATAAATTAGACTAAATTATGGACCATTCAGGTATATAAAACTGGCTAAATTGAAGTACAGGTCTTTACTCAATATCATGGAGCTTTACAGCCACGTATAGCTATCCCTAGGTTGGCCAGGGCTCCATTAAGGCTCCCGACTGCTCGTATAGCTCACCACTGGGATCAGGAAAAGCAGCCAGCAAAAGCAGACCTCTCAATCCTTGACACTAAGCATTCATGTAATTTTGGTGTTCATAAACCTTCTATCATAGGAAAAAAAACTGGTTTTCCCAGAACCAGTCACATAATATTATTATTATGGACAAACTTGTGTTGAGTACATTTTTACACTAGTAGAAATACTTACTTTTGTAGCTCAGACTACACACCTTCAATTACTACAGTATTATACATGAGCCTATTATGCTGAATTGAGCATTTGTTTTTGAGCAGTATTTAAAGGATCACCTTTAATGCATTAGAGAATTGCCCATTATTCCCAAAACTTATCCACCATCTTTGTCCAATTATGTTAGTATTATAGTCTTCTAAACTTTCTTCTAGCCACTACATTATCATATCATAATCATTTTATGTGACTGCTTTATTAAAGTAGTAAAAATAGTTTGAGTGTTCTATTGGAATTTCTGATTACTCTATTAGAGTATTCATATCCTGAGTGAAATTGTGCAAATTTCAGATTTTCATACTATTATAGATTCATGATTGCTTCAAAATTCCAGCCTTTTCCTACACACATCTATTGTTCAGAAATACTCATAATACAATGCATAGGCGGATCTAGGAGACACTGTCAGGGGGGGCCAAGGGGGGGCAAGAAGTTGTAGCACACAACATGCAGTGTTTGTTCCACTATGAGGATAAGAATAGAATTATAGTACACAAGTTATATTCATTTGCATAACTTTATTATACATATATGCATGATGTACACACAGTTTTTAAGATTGTAGTTGGAGAAAATTTTAAAAATTTGGCCTCTTAGGTTTGAATTTGAGAGCATTTTTGATAGCACTTAGCTAACAAAGTGTATGTTTTGCAATGCATACAAAGATTGGTTAGTCTATATATATATCTGCAATAAACCTGTTTGATGGTAAAGTGTATACCAAATCAAAATAAGGAGTAGCTAGCATTGTTATGATTTGTAAAAATTGTAAATTGATGACATTAGAATTGCGACTGTTCTATTAGAGTTGTGACTACTCTATTACAGTATCTTGATCTCTGCACAAATTTATTTTCCTTGCTTTCTTTACAGTATACAGTTTAGCTATAACTGTAAAGTACATTTACAACTGTTGTCTTCTATTTGACCATTGGCTTTCTATACTTCTGAATACAGTGTGAATGCATGATTCTAGTTTCTGACATTAATATAGTGCTATAGGTCCAAAGGAGGCAAGAGAAGGGCCAGGGGGCACAGCACCCCTTGGCCCCCCCTCAGATCCACCTATGATACTATGTGCAGGTCAATGAACCCACTAAGTATTATAAAAATGTAGTTATCTGGTACAACCCTAACTCTTTACAGTATTTGATATAAAACAACATAGCTGACATTAATAATCATAAAGCTAGTGGTTACAATATGCAGGTCAAATGAACCTACAAACTAAGAATTAGTTAATAATCATAAAGCTACTAGTTGTAAAATGTGCATAGATTCTGAGAAGACACATGCACAGGATATTATGAGTGAAAATGTTGTGACTAGTGAGGTACTTCAACTTGGGACTTCTAGGTAAAGTATTTCATTGCCAATGGCAGAGCTAATGACAGAAATGCATCTTAAGTTATTTTCCATACCAGAGTGCATTCATTGTAGTACAGATGATGAATCACAAAGACACATGTTAGTGCTCATGGATGATGAGCTTTTTATTAGACACATGAATTACTTCAAATGATTAGCAGCTCACATGTATAAAAACTTTACAACAGTAATGGGTGCAGATAGGGAATTCTGTACCATTGTATACATACATACATACACATAAATGTAATTTGAATACACGTATAATATTAACTATTATTATACTCACAGATAGAAAACCTCTTTGTTCACTCCAAGTTTTGATTTTTTCCAAAAACTGTGTATAAATATGTGGTGTTGTAATCATGTAAGTGTATTACATATGCATCCCAATTTGTGAAGGGGTACCTTTATGCACATCGTACAACACAGAGATGTAGTGGTTTGAAGTATTCAGTTGATCATAGCTTGCAAATGGCTAAAGCAAAATTTTACCACAAGCGAAACTGATCAAAGGCATCTGTTGTATTTGTAATAATACCATCCATAATTTGGGCACTTTTTAAAATCTGCAATCAATATTAGAGGTGGCATATCAAACGGTACAGTCGTACCGTTTAAGTAGGAATCCAGGTGAAATTTTCGTGCACCGCCAAAAATTCCGCCTTTAAAAATCATCCTAGAGATATCTTACAAGACGAAAATAACCTTTACGGAATAGTACTAGTCCATATGGTACATAAAATAGCATTGAATACAACAAAACGCTTACAGGTGGCCGGATATTAATTTAAAAAAAGGCTGTAGCTATTGTTCCGGCAGTCACGTGGATAAAAATAAAACTTAGACAAAAAGGTCCTCAAACGAAAAAAAAAGAAAAACACAAAATGCCTTCAGTGGGAATCGAACCCAGGACCTCCAGTGCTTGAGCCCAGAGTCCTACCCATTGTGCTACATGGCTCCTGGCTACCTAACTCCCTTAGTTTCTACCTTATATGTCTCCGAGTGGAGTAACTTCTATATAGTATATATTGAAGGTGAAGAAGAAACTAAAGCTGAACCCGACCCTAACCTAACACTAGAGCTACTTTTCACGTCCCCTAAAGTTGAATGCTCGGGGCAACCTACTAGGCGCATTCCCTAAAGTTGAATGCTCGGGGCAACCTAATAGACACGTTCCCTAAAGTCGAATGTTCAGGGCAACCTACTAGATGTGTGCCCTAATGTCGAATACTCGGGGCATAGCATACAACTAGTGTGCTTGATAGTGAGAAAATCTAGTGGACTGCCGGAACAATAGCACTGACAAAATATTTCCGGCTGCCGGAACAATAGCAACTTCATTTTAAAAAATTGCCAAAACTCGAACTTTCTCCTCACTGCCTCACTCACTGACTACAGTCGCAAGCCTAGAGCCCAAACGAAGCAGCGCACAGCCACCATTTTTTGCCACAATAACAAACTCACCAGTGGGATGTGCCTTTTGGGGTTCCGACGAGTGTGTGCCCTCTGCGCCTTGTCTTTTCAATCAGGCTGCTTGTCTTTTTCATCCAACGAAACCAAATCGAGGCATTAATTTTCCGTATCAACACTTTCTTTAAACAGCATAATAGACGCCCGTGACAAGATTATTTAAGATGCTTAGACTATGCTACTGTACGGAGGAATATATTATATTCCTTACTGATATAATCTATGATGGAGGGAGGTACTGGTGCTCAGGGGCGGATCCAGACTTATGGAAAGGGGGGGTCAAAAATGAACTGAGACACTACCATGTCTCTGGTTTGATAGGTGAGACCAAAAAAAAAAAAAAAAAAGGTCTCAGCCAGCTGAAAATAGCTACCCACCTCACCAACCACACATTTATAGCTGATAAAAATCCTTAAATAGCTCACTACACACTGTTCTAATACTGTTACAGCTTTATTAGAGTGACTGCTCTATTAGAGTATCTCGATCTTCGTATACTGAAAATTTTTGGAGGGGGGGTCAAGAGCCCCCTTTGACCCCCCTCCCCCCCTCCTGCATCCACCCCTGGTGGTACTAGATAGCTTCACAATAGTTCACAAGATCACGCCCATTCTTCATTCTACGCATTATCGATCTATCGATTGAAACCACAATGACACACCCCTTTTGCACTAGCTGTATTTTAGTGACCACACACCTTCAATTTGGAAGGCTGACTCGACATACTCTATAATCGATCGAAACCACGCCCCTTTTTGGCAAGCGGACATCTTGCAGGCTGCTTCGAGATACTCTAACACAGCATTCACCCTAATAGAACAGTCATATATTTACAGCTAGCTGTAGCTATGCCTTAACAAAAAACTAAACAAACTAGTATATTAAAAATTATAAATTTAAAAATAAAGTAGGAATCCAAACAATAAAAAGTAGTGAAACAAGAGAAGAACAATAGTAGCTATTACAGCATAGCTCAATGGGAAATTCCTACTTTGGCATTGAACACAAAATAATGGCTATATCATGCCAAAGTAGGGATTTCCCACTGAGCTATGCTGTAATAGCTACCATTGTTCTTCTCTTGTTTCACTACTTTTATCGCTTGGATTCCTACTTTATTTTTAAATTTATAATTTTTAATATAGTATAGAATAGAGATAGTGGGTGAGTAACTTAGCATAATTTGCTGAAAGGTCAAGTATTAGGAAAAATTAGCAGTACTTTTGATTCAGAATCATGGAAATAAAACTATGGAAAAAGAAAAGAGCAAAAAATGGAGGGAAAAGATGAGCAACTTTTCCAGGCTTTGTTTAAGGCTAGTGAAGGCAGTAGAACTGTTGCTGTTGGGTAAAGTCCATACAAGCTGTTCCAGTAAAAGCAGAGATTGTCACCTATGTATTATGCGTGCTCCAGAAACACATGCACAAAAGCAGACTGAGCAGAGCGACAGAAGAATAATAGTAGAAATCATTAGTGTAATAACCCTGCTAACTGATTGTGACATAAATGCACTTTGATACAACAAATATGACACCTTCTTGCAAAGTTGGGCACACATGAAAATAATACTGTAGGTATTAATTACCTCATGTGAGATCACATGACCTACTGTACTAATGAAACTGAAATTGTGATATTGTTGTATTGTACTCTGAAGGCTTGGAAAGTGTTATAAAGCTGTATTAAAGTATTTCACAAAAGTTCGGGTCTTACAGTATGTAATTTATCATACAGTACAGTTATACTGTATATTAGGGATCATGGAGATTTGGAATTTTCTGGATAAGTGCCTTTAGTATGGCCCTAAATGCTTCAAATAAATAGCTACAAAATTTAAAAAAAAATATTCAATGGAATTTTCTACTGACTGACTAACTGCCTGCCTACCTGCCTATGCCTTTAGACAAGTGCAAATTGATAATGGCTAAGGCCATGAGCTTGATTTTTTCACTGTTCAATGTTGTTTTGTCCATGGTTGTGCCTTTTGGCATACCACAGTACATAAAATGCACACATTATGGACTTACCTTTGTCCTCCTTTGTATCCTGTTTCTTTTTGCTGACAGTCCAAGGTGTCGATTCACAGTAGTGCAATGAATGGTTTGCCATTTCACTGCTTGAAGTATCTTAGTTTACTACAGTGGTATATCCCCAGTACATGGAACAGTTAATTGTTTGTTATTTTAGTAGTTTTTCAGTAAACCCGCATTCACTGATGTTTTACTGAGAGTTTAAAACTTAGTAAAATAATTATGTTCCATATACTTAAGTTTACTGACACTTTACTATCAGTATATCTACAGTAAGGCATCTCAACAAATTAGTAAACTAAGAACCTTCAAGCAGTGTTTGTAAACATGAATAATTCCGTGATGACTGGATTGATTACAGAGGCGTCTTCATTTGTAACACTGCGTAACAGGCTGAAAATAGGTGAACCCAAAGCACAATAGGCATATATTTCACTTTCAAGCCAGTAATTGATAGTTGGGGGGAGGAGACAAATTGTCAGTATTTTTCGTGGTGGATGGATTGATTGCATAGGCATTTCTTTTGTACTCCTTCTGTTCTTCATTTGTAGTGCTGTGTAACAGGCTGAACATAGCTGAAAGTGAATGTAATCATTATGCCACTTCATTTTTGAGTCAATAATTGATGGCTGGGGCACATGTTCAGATGAAAAATTAACTCTGGCGCCATCTTTTCTTTTGATGTGGTATGCGTGGGTTCTCCAGTAATAATAAAGTTACAAAAAAAGTTTAAAAAACAAGTTTAAAGAAAAATTTGGAGTTTTAAGTTGAATTAGGGATCATACAGAAAAAAATAGGGAAACAAGGAGGGTCTCCTACATACATGTACTAGTGAACATTTAATCCCTAGTGAATATTTAATCCCTAGTGAACATTTAATCCCTAATTCAGTCATGGATTAACCCCTAGTGAACATTAAATCCCTAATTCAGTCATTGGTGTAGACTGAAATAGGGATTAAATGTTCACTAGTATATCTGCAGGTGTAGGCGACCTTTACCCACATGCCCTATTTTTGCAGGCCCACTCACATAAAAATTATTAACAATCATTGAGATTCGTACTTTCTCACAAAAAAATTTTTCCTGCCTCACAATACCTTTATAGTGCCTTGGCAGTTGGGTATAACCAAGCCCAAATATAACCAAGCACAAAAGTGCATTAGTATGAGCTGAGACACTTTCAATAGGCTGCTACAAATTTTAAAATATTACAGAGTGAAAAATCAATCCCATAACCTTAGCTGTTAATGAGTTACATTTTGTCTGAATGCATCAGACAGACAGACAGGTAGACAGGCAGTTAGTTAGTACTGTTGGTTTTCACTTTAGTTCGACAGGTGCCTTGTGGCTTAGCTAGGTACATACAACGCATGCAGCATAAGACTTGTCTTTGTCCTCCTTTATGTCCCAATTCTCTTCACCAACACCTCAAGGTGTCAATCCATAGTAACTCGTGATGTCTTCCCTATGTTTGTAATAGCAACTGTCTACATTTTCCATAGTGACTGGACTGCAGATGTGTTTCTTATATTGCTCTTCATTTGTAATGCTGTGTAATGAACAAAGCTGAAAATGAAGTGTAATGGTCAGTTTACTATTTGGCAGTAAGTGATAGCTGGATGCATGTTTAGATGAAAACATTAAGTCTGATGCATGTTTAGATGAAATCATTAAGTCTGATGCTATTCTTTCTTTTGAAGTGGTATATGTGGGTAATTATGTTACTAAAAAGCAAGGTAAATAAACAAGTACAAGGAACTTCAAATTTGATCAGAGATCATTCAAATAAAAAGTAGTAAGGTTGCCTACGCTTGAAAAAGATATACACTGTACTAATCCCTAATTATATTCAAGTGCAGGCAAAATCCTTTGGTTCCATTTTATAATCACAAATTGAATTTATTAAAAGGCTGCTATAAAACTAACCTCTTGCATGTGGTTTAAGTAATGCTGAGGGGTAAAACCAATAGTGTGGTATTGAAGCTACCTACTGGTGGTGATTGTTTGATTTTGCCTGATGTACGATTTGGATTAGTTTTGTAAAACCTTGTCACATAATTATTTTGAAGTATTGAGGATTGTACTTCAATCAATTTTGACAATCAAAAAGTTCTTCAATAGTTTTTACTCAATGATAGTTACTAACTCTTTCAAATATTGACTTTAGCTAGTATGACAAATGATTTGTAACTTGCATGTGCTCACCGATATTTATGTAGAATACTGTATGCATTAATAATTACTTAATACTAGCATTTAAAATCAAGCTGGGATTTATGCAATAAAAAAGTTGTGAAAAAAGAGATGAATGATGGTAGTACAACATAGCTTGGTTGGAAGTCTCTACTTTGGCATTATTATTATTATTATTATTATTAGCACTTTACAGTGACCAGCACTGAGGGTCTGACAGCAACATGTGCTGCAGCCTTAGGAAACCTAACCTAATTTCAGGGACTTAGACCTAATGACTTGACTTACTGACTGACTGATAAGGTGTAACAGAAAAGGGGCCAAAGTAAGGAAAACAATCCCTCCAACCCCAGGATTCGAACTGCAGGTCACCCAATGTCTAGTCGGAGCCACACTCAGTCAACAAAACAATTGATATAGCTCATGTGCCAAAGTACGGACTTTCCCACCGACTATGCTGCAATCCCATCATTTAATTGTTTCACAGCTTTTTATTGCATAGATCCCTACTTCATTTGTAAACTAACAATTTTTAAAGTACTAGTTTCTTTAGTTTTTTGTTGTTGTAGCATAGTGTAACTTGTGACTGTTTTATTAGAATATCATACATGACTGTTGTATTAGAGTATCTTGAGTCAGCCAAGGGGTGTGCAGCTAGCTAGACCAATAAGGGATGAGACCATCTTGTTTACTATTAAGTAAATAGTTAGATTGTTAAGAGGTGTAGCCTTTGTACTCTATCGCTATTAGCAAATGTAGATCTTTATTTGATGGGTATGGTCACAAATAGGGACCCGTCGATTTCGCTGGCAAAATTTTGGGCATAATGGGTGGGTAAAAGCAATGAGCAAAATGCTGGCATAATAGGTGCAATTTTTGTGAAGTGGACATAAAAATTGCACAAAAGATCGAGATACTCTAATAGAACAGTCAGACGCACTATAATATCAACAATGCATAGCTAATTGTTACAGGAACAAGTGACAATCGAGATACACTAATAAAACAGTCACACATGTTAAGCAATATTAGCTAGCTTCTTGATTTACATGTTAAAAGTAATTGTTAATCAAGATACTCTAATAGAACAGTCACTTTAAGGCAAAACTGTAGCTTTGCAATTGGAAATATTCAATTAACAAGGATCAGTGCTGAGCAAAATTTATAATTCTTGAGCAAAATATGGAGCATAATAGGTGAAAAATAAAAGAATTGCTGGAAAGAAAAATAGGTGGGAAAAAAAGCAAAATAGAATGGTCCCTAGTCACAAACCTATCATGAACGGGATCCCAATCACAGATCTAGAGTTGTAGATATGTAGCTAGTATACCTCTTTTACAATGGTAGTCACTACCAATAGCCCTGTAGAACCATCTGCAATTGAGTTCAAGGTTTTTGATTACCAAAAATGTATCTTGATTGCTTGATTTCACTTTAAAAAGGGCCTTGAATGCTTAGCAATTTATCACATATATTCCTAAATTCTTGTTTTGAGCTAGCTTGATTATCACTTTCGAAGACTTCTTGATTTATTGCAAATCTAACCCTTGGTTGATTTTGATCCCAGTCACAGATGGCTCTACAGAACTATTGGTCGCCATTACCCCTTGCTATAGTAGCACCAGGACTAAAGTGCTTCTGAAATCCAGCTATGAAATAATTCTGTTGCATATAAATATGCTGCTGAAAGAAAGCGTTGATACAGAAAATTAATGTCTCAATATGGTTTCTTTGTATGAAGATGACAAGTAGCCTGATTGAAGATAAAAGAAAAGACAAGGCGCAGAGGGTCTACACTCATTAGCACCCTTAAAGGTATATCCCACTGGTGAGTCTGTTATTTTGGCATAAAACAGTAACCATGCACTGCTTTGTTTGGCCTCTAGCCTTGTGACCGTGGTCACAGGCAGGCAGGCAGGCAGGCAGGCAGGCTGGCAGGCAGGCAGGCAGGCAGGCAGGCAGGCAGGCAGGCAGGCAGGCAGGCAGGCAGGCAGGCAGGCAGGCAGGCAGGCAGGCAGGCAGGCAGGCAGGCAGGCAGGCAGGCAGGCAGGCAGGCAGGCAAAAATTCAAGTTTTGACAACCTTTTAGAATTTCTATATCCGGCCACCTGTAAGTGTTTTGTTATATTTAATACTATATAATGGACTAGCACTATTCCATAAAGTTGATTTTCATCGCGTAAGATGTCAATTTATTGGATGGTTTCCAAAGGCAGTATTTTTGGCAGCACATGAATTGTTGGGGCAATTCCTACTTAAACAATACTACCATACCGTTTTACAAAATATGCAGTTAAAAATCTTTTTTAACCAGTCATATGTATATATAATGCTGCATTGCCCCGTTTCCACAATTTGTTTATCAAATAATATAAGCATGTGCAAAATATTTTATGTAGAAAGGAACCAGTACAGCTGTGGGAAATCCAGTCTGCAAGTATTTTAGGAAGGAAAAAGCAAACCTTGCTGTTTAGTGTCATACTAAACTGTCAGTGTGAAGGAGGATAACGGATTGTCAAGGTACCTGTGTACCTGTGTAAACAAGTATGGCCTTTTGTCAACATTAGAGCCAAAGGTGAGACCTTGAGACTCTTAGCTACTCAGCCAGCTACGTATATTGAATGACTAAAGTGTTAATATTCTACATATAAATACAAGGAAAAATTAAGAATTTTGGGTGATCTGGCAAGTTTGAATTGTTATATCTAGCTTTTGTAAGGACCTGGCTTGGTGAGAATCTGTGGTGCTTAGGTGGATGGCCAGATATTCGGGCCAAATATTTTCAGTGTTGAATCTGCTGTATATCAGCCACTAAGTAGCCAGAACAGCCTTGTAATTTTGTATCTGGACGTGATGCTTGTCTATTGTGAAGTCTCTCTGTTTCTATCTTATTTGGTGGAAAATTTTATGCAAGAAGCTACGTAAAGTACTGGAAATGTTGTGAAAGTAATAAGTTGATACATCTCTGGTGTAAATTCATACGTGTGCTCACTACCCTCAGCAAGTTATAATAGCTTTAAACTGTTTATCTCTGATGGGTGATTCGGATTGGTTTTTAAAATCACATGTTAAACATTAGTCAGGAATACACATTTTATTGCTTACCTTTCCATCTCTTAGCACATAGAAAGACATAATGAAGAAACCCTGTACAGGAAACAATACAAACATTACAGATACTAGTACTATATTACAAGTATTGTACTGTACAAACAATCCAGTAAAAGGAATCGCAACAAAATTATACATGCATATTTCACATACTGAATAGTCCTATACACCTGTACATTTCATGTTATACAGTTGTACCTGCAGTGAATTAAGTATTGTAAATATCCAAGCAAAAGTAATAGTATTTTCATTGATAGCCAATAATCCAAACACCCAAGTACATCCAAGTAGAGGAATGATTATTATAGCTGCCTTTAGTGATGATCTATAACAATAAATTAAAGTACATAATTCTGTACAGCTGTTGTTGCACAGCTGTTCAATTAAAGTACAGCTGTTGAGCAATCTAGCATAGTAGACCCTCCCTCAGGTATGCTATCTCCATTGGTTTTAGGCAATAACAAAAGTGAAATACAGAGTTTAGTTCAAACGCAGTGGCCTAATAGAACATAACTATACACTTCCTGCAATAAAACTGAATACGAAATGTTCAAATTGAACACTCACTTTCATTAGATAATGAGGGTCTACTGTAATATTAAAAATATAAATATGTGTTCTCTGTCCAATGCTCAGCTTTTCTATATCAAAACATGATCACAAATCTTTTAAAAGCTTTCCGAAACATTATTATGCATAGGATGTTAAAGCTTACTTTGTTGCATTATGAGTCATACAAAAAGTACTTTATTGGCAAGAAAAGAGCATCACAGTGTTACCAAATGCTTTGATAGGTAGCTGGTGCAATCAAGTTACTACGAAAAGGGGATTAGGTGAAACATGGCATAGTATTTAAATGCATTCTTATACGATTGTGTCGTATGTGTACATACATAACAACAATTACTTGATCTGGCTTATTTGAGCACATGTACAGTATCTACGTATCTACATATTCCCTACAAGATATTCACAATGGTCTTAGACTAGTAATTTCAGACTATGTACAGTATGTAACATTTCAAGTGGAAACCAATAGTGTAACAGTCCCTTCAATACTTTGAAAGAAATATTGATTGCATACTTGCATAAGCACTTAATTGGACTTTCTAAGTTTTACAGAATAAAATGTTACTTACTTTGCAGCATAGAAGGAAGACTGTTGAATAGCTCGATTAATACCACTTTTACTACTGTATACTTTCATTATAGTTGCAGTCAGAAAGAACAAGTTGACCTACAATGGTGCAAGCATTATACATGTATTCAATATGTACACCCTGTACCAATATGATCATTAACATTGGTCCGATGAAAGCCCAAATGGTTCCATTTTCTGTAGACATCCAACACCTATATACATATGTAAATATATGCTGTACAAGTTGTTACAATATTACGTATACCAATATCAGTTGGATTGTATGCATCTTCACATAAAAATTATAATACAAGATTATCATGAAACTAAAACCAAAACTGACAGTTTAAAAGTGAATTTCAAATTTTACCTGACTATAACTATCATCATTGTTAAAATTATAATTAGCTACAGCTGATGTCTTACCATCTGTCACTGAATGTGATACACAAAAAAATGAGACAAATCCATACAAAACGACGTTCAAGTAAATGCAGCAAAGTAACTGATGATAACAGAGCTAATATAAAAGAGCTGATATCTTGTGCACCCAAAAAAACTATAAGATGATGATTATTGTGGTTGTTACATGAGTACAAAACAGCTTAGGTAAAGTGCAATAATGATGATATCATCTGAGTATATTTGGTACAACTTCTATTCCCACAGCACATATAATATTATATAGTGAGCATGACTTTACTGTACTATTTCTAGTCTAAATTCCTGCTCACTTTGCTATTAGGTTACACTAGCTATGGTGAATTGTGTAGAAATGAAACCCCGTAGCTACTAGAGATAGATGGTATAGCACGATTCACCTTTGTTTTAGGGCTGCTAAAGGATATGCAAGGGCTAAAAGGTGGTTTTAAATATAGTATGCATGTATGTTTTTGTGATGATGTTCCATTTTGGTTAAAACTACCGTAGGTAATGATTACATTGGTGGCTGTTGGTAAGTTAATCACAGATTGACACTCTACGCTGAATCATCCAATCAATACTTTTCACATTACTAATAATCATTACAATAGCTATATTCCTCAATATCTTCTATACTTTTAAACTTACTTATCATCAACACCATATTGTTCATGTGATATAGCAGCTGATATAATAACAATTGGAATAGGTAATCCTATAGTAAAATGTTATAATTCACATCAAATAACTGACAGTCTACAACTTACCCCAGCCAACAATCAGATAAAATTTTCGGCCTTTAAGGAATCCATGATACAACACAAATTGTAATGTAATAAAAAGTAGAATTCCTTCACACAGCATCCAGCTGAAAGCAGCCATGAAAAAGTAATGAAGCAGAATGGCAATAGTGAGACAGCTAGCCTAGAATGGAGACAAATGAACTCATACCAGTGGTCCTATTGTAAAATACACAGTAGAAACATGGAACCCTGTACAATCTGATGGTGGTTGACAGAAAATCAAATCACTTTGTGCCACATGGCAAATGGTGGTTATGTCATGGTTAATGGTGGTTGTGTAAATATACTGATCAACATTTAATACCAAACTTTTCTTTTAAATGTCTTCTTCTTACCCTATAATCACTAGCAGCTTCAATTCCACTAACAAATATTGTCATCCCAAGTAGAAGAGCAATACAGAGGTTTAGATGGACAAAATGTTGCTTATGATGAAAGACACTTTTTCTATAGTAAAGATATCCAAACTGTTCAATGCATTAAACATCAATGACACACATACCTGAACAAAATCAGCATTGTAATACTCAAAAGTAGACAAATGATTGATATTCCACATCCGATATAGCTAACAATGGACAATGCTTTAGTGTCCTATAGCCACAAATATGATATGCAATAGTAAATAAAACATTGTTTTAACTACTGTAAGTAACTATTAAAATTTAATAACCAGATTTAATTCAAAACACATACATTATTGGTAAGAATGTATGTACTGTACGTACATACTGTATGTAACTGCAAATGTATATTCAATACAGTGGCAGATACAGGTGGGGTTGCAATGTTTTCAGCTGAACCCCCCTCTAAAAATAGTACGCGTACCCAAATTTATTTACGATTCGTGTGGGAGATAAATCACCAGGAGTTATCTACTGGTCAAACTCCATGGCCATACTTTTGCCTTTGAAATCACTGAAAAAGCCATTACAGCATTTAAGCATGTTAAGCACCTCTAAAAATGATAATCATTTTAATGAGTAAGTGCTGTTTTGCTTCTGCAAATGCTTGGATTGGTAAGATTATGGAGTGATTTTTATTGATTTCTTGCTAGCTATAGATCTATGTAGCTCTAGGTCACTGAGCTACAGCTGTAAGTTAACATTCACTTGCAGCTGGACTACAGTATGTACTACTACACCTCTCAGTCCATTTCGAAACCTTCCTGAACTTGAAACCCCCTCTGAAAATTTCTAGCTCCCCCACTGCAATGAATTGATAATATCACCCATAGGTGATTCTAAGGGAGGGCCTTGGCGCCCCCCTGCTGAAAAATAACTTTTTTTTAAATCTTGGGGAAAAGTTGCAGTATAGATTGGCATCATTATTTTTAGCATTTTTCATATTTTTAGCATAAATTTTAGGCTGTTTTCAAGCCTTCAAATTACAAAAATCTTGCAACTTCTGGGGGTTGCACCCCCAGACCCCCTTGAAATTCTACTTTATACTACAGCCATCCAACAATAGTTATGCTGTTCCCTGCTTGGCCCTCCCTGTAAGTCAGGTCTAGAATTGCTAATGATATCACCAGAACCTCAAATTGGTATATACAGTAGTTACTATCAACACCCACTACTGTATTCATTTACATATAAGCAAATGTTAAAAAATCACCCACATCAATTTTTCACCATGAACGAATAACCACACAAGTACACATTTGCATTACAGTCATGCAACTCAGTTGCGTGGCTGCTTTTCACAGTTGGATATCTAGGGAAGCGTGTTAGCTACTGGGAATATTATGGCAACTTAGACATCACTGTCCAACTGAAATACAAGGATAGTGATGTGGAGATGCTTGAACAGCTGTCCAGATTTATTTTTGTGTCTATCATGCAGTATAGTAGCACTGTATAGTAGGGATCATGGAGGTTTGGGTTTTCTTGCCCAAAGATATCACCCAAAAACCAGTCTCACCTTTCCTTCATAACAGCTTGACAACATTGATTAGGCATAAACACAATGGTGGATCTAGTATTTGTATTTGGGGCAAATGCCCCTCACTCCCCAGTCCTGGAGGAGCCATACTTCTTTTGATAAAAATATTCAGTGCATACATATTATTATAAATTCACCTGAAACCAAAATCAAAAGAGCTGTCAAACTGTCACCCAGCATTGTGTGTAATTTAATATGCACCTCTAAAATTAATTATCACAATGCTGGTGTTTAAGAAATCATAGTCTTTAAACAGCTTTTAAGACTTTACAATAATCTTCAAAGGCCAAAATTAAGACACACAGTAGTGTGTCGTGTGGCCCAAGAATCCAGTGTGCCACACCGTGAGTATATTAACAGGAAGAAAGAAAATGCAATTTTCACACCTTTTTAGCTCTGTGATTCCTTATCTGATTGGAACTTAATTTGCTACAGAAGTGCCGGAGTCCACATTCAAATTTGAAGAAAATTGCTCTATCCATTTAAGAGATACAAGCAGCCAAAGTTTGGGTATTTTTCCTTTTCTTCAACTTCTTTTTGAACACTTTGCAAAATCCGCCATAAAACATGAATGCGTGCTCCAATTGGGCTGAAATTTGGTACACTTACAGGGCTCATTAAGGCGAATCTCAATACCAAGTTTGGTAGGAATCTGATGAAGTTATGACCGATTATTTGCATAAAATAGGATCGAAGGTCTGTCACACCCACAGGGTAAACCCCTTGATGAGAAATGAGCTGAAAAATGGTATGTAAATGGAGCAACTATTGTAAGAGTGCGTTTTTGTGGTTTCAAAGGAACCCAGTTATAGGCTATCGAGATATGACACAAAACCCAACCTGTGTCACAGTTTTTCTGAATAAAAAGCTATTAGTTTTCACTAATAGCAGGCAAGCCGCTTAAAGCAATGAGCAGAACATCAGTGTGTAGCTGGGTGTGTAGCTGGAATAATTATCATAGAAAGTCCTTGCGGTAGTACAGAAGAATTGGATTACAAACCACTGAGTTATGATTCCAAAGCCAACTATGTGTAGCAAATGCGAGATCGAGATACTCTAATAGAACAGTCACCCAGTAGAGCATTCAACTACGTTTATAACTTACTCCATTATAGAATTATATTAAATTGCAAGTTATACTGTAGGGAGTTCAGCTACAAACAGTTAATTGTATAGACAATTCAGCTACAAACAAGTCACGCTGTAGAGAGTTCAGCTACAAACATGTCGCTATAGAGATTCAGAACATTATAAGCCACACTGAAGAGAGTTAAGCTATAAACAAGTCACCCTGTAGAGAGTTCAGCTACAACAAGTCACTCTGTAGAGAATTTAACTACAAAAAAGTCACTGTGTAAAGAGTTTATCTATAGATAATCTACAAACAAGTTACTTTAGACAATGTTCAGCTTCACTCTTTGGAGAGTTCAGCTACAAACAAGTCACCGTGTAGCTGGAGAGTTCAGCAACCAATTAATAATCCACCCTGTAAAGATTTTAGCTATGCAAACAAGTTGTAACTCTATAGAGAAAGTTTATAACTCTATAGAGAGATCAGCTAGAAACAAGTCATCCAGTAGAGAGATCAGCTAGAAGACATCACCTTATAGAGAGTTAAGTTACAAAGAAACCACCATGTAGAGAGTTCAGCTGCAAACGAATCACCCTGTAGAGAGTTTAGCTACACACAGATCACCTGTAGAAAGATCAGCTATAGAAAAAGTCATCCTGTAGAGAGATCAGCTGGAAGGATCACCTTGTAGAGAGTTCAGCTACAAACAAATCACCCTGCAATTAGTTCAGCTACAAACCAGTCACCCTGTAGAGAGATCAGGTAGAAGAAGTTACCTTGTAGAGAGTTCAGCTACAAAGAAACTATCATTAAGAGTTCAGCTGCAAACAAATCACCTGTAGAGAGTTCAGCTATGAACAGATCACCATGTAGAGAGTTCAGCTGCCAATAAATCATCTGTAGAGAGTTCAGCCAGAAACAAGTTCATCCTGTAGAGAGATCAGCTAGAAACAAGTCACCCTGTAGAGAGATCAGCTACAAAGAAACCATTCTGTAGAGAGTTCAATTAGAAACAGATAACCCTATAGAGAGATCAGCTAGAAACAAGTCACCTTGTAGAAAGATGAAAGATCAGCTAGAAACAAGTCACCCTGTAGAGAGATCAGCTACAAAGAAACCACCCTGTAGAGAGTTGAGCTACAAACAAGTTACATTATAGGGAGATCAGCCAGAAACAAATCATCTTGTAGATAGTTTAGCTGCAAAAAAATCACCCTGTAGAGAGTTCAGCCACACTGTGGATAGTTCAGCTAGAACAAGTCATCTTGTAGAGAGTTCAGCTACAAAGAAACCACCATGTAGAGAGTTTAGCTAGAAACAAATCATTCTGTAGAGAGTTCAGTTAGAAACAAATCACCCTGAAAAGAGTTAAGCTACAAACAATGAGAGTTCAGCTACAGTTCAGTTATATAAGAAGTCACCTTATTAACTACAGTATGTGATAATCATTCAGTGTTAAATATAATCAGACAAAAGCTATACACACAATTACTTCCTTTGTTCCACAAATCCTGCAGTAAAGGAAAAAAAAAAACAAGTTAAAAGGAAGCACCAAAGCCAGTTTATGGCCAGCTTTGTGGCTTGCAATACAAAAAGAAGTGACATCTAAACCAAAACAGCCGTGCTGTAAAAAAAGAGTGCTGCCCCCAAAAAGGCCAAGGTGAAAAAAGATGTGAAATCCAAGGTGACAGCCAAGAAATGGCTGGGATGGTAGGTTAATGCTAATGGTAAAAATTTTAATTACGGCAATTCAGGTGAATTTGCATTGCCTCCTCCACTAGGATTTGACACCAAATTCACCTGAATTGTTGCAATTAAAATTTTTGTCATTAACCTACCATCACAGCCATTTCTTGGCCACCACCTTGGATTTCACATCTTTTTTTCACCCTAGCCTTTTTGGGGGCTGCACTCTTTTTTTACAGCATGGCTGTTTTGGTTTAGATATCACTTCTTTTTGTATTGCAAGCCACAAAGCTGGCCATAAACTGGCTTTGGTGGTTCCTTTTAACTTGTTTTTTTTTCTTTACCACAGGAATTGTGGAACAAAGGAAGTAATTTTGTGTATAGCTCTTGTCTGATTAAATATTTGTATAATTAACACTGAATGATTATCACATACTGTAGTTAATAAGATGACTTCTGTTAATGGTAAAAATTTTAATTACAACAATTCAGGTGAATTTGGTGTCGAATCCTAGTGGAGGAGGCAACGCAAATTCATCTGAATTGTCGTAATTAAAATTTTTACCATTAACCTACCACCACAGCCATTTCTTGGCTGCCACCTTGGATTTCACATCTTTTTTCACCTTGGCCTTTTTGGGGGCAGCATTCTTTTTTTACAGCTTGGCTGTTTTGGTTTAGATAGAAATCAACAGTGAGGAACTACTAAAAGGTGATTAATTGCTGCTTCAATAACACAGTAACTGACAAGAATTTTCTTAGAAGAAGTATTTAACTGCATTCTACTATCTGATTGCCTGACTAACTGATTCTTTCAACTGGACTATGGATATATAGTGCTACTAGCTGGATTTCCTCACTGTTCAGAGTTGATTTGCTTTGGTTTGAGATGTGCCTTTTCATTAATGCATCAAGGACTTATATACAGTACCTTTGTCCTCCTTTGCATTCAATTTCTTTCTCCACTACCATATACAGTACAGCTCACAGGTAATGTTGCATGTACATGCATGACAAGCGTGAGGTGTGCTCAAGTGACCCGCATGGATACAGCAACGCTACAGTAATGCTCCACGATAGCAAACTTTAGTCGAGAGCGTCATGCAAGACGAGATAATAGGACTTACCTATGGTGTTGGGAGGCAGTGTTGGCTCAGTTCTGCCAGCTGTGAGGTCTCCTGTTGTGATGCCTGTGTTGTACTGAATACTTGGTCACTTAGCTACTGACTTGACTTGTCATGGACTACAGTCAGTACTGTAGCTAGCAGTAGCTACCGTAGACCTAGATGGAGTGGTCACTAAGTAGCTAATGCTACAGAACCCCAGTTAGTGCATTTTTCAAAACGGTATTTTCTTTATCTAGATAGCAAAATGAATGGTCAACCAAAGTTTCAACTTTAGAAGCCAAGAAATTTCAAAATTGCAGTGCTACAAGGTAGCAACAGCAAAAGTTGATTTGTACAGTGACAATAAACTACAGGTGCTTAATAAAACGATCATAACATACGAACTCTACCAAGATTCAACTTGCACCATTGAATTTTCCATGAACAAGCAAATCCATTGCTAAGTAAGTTTTGTCTTCCAGACCTTTCCTACAACCAGGGGGGACTGGTGAAGGCGAACAAATGTGAGAAAAGGTAATAGTGAACTGCTCATCCAATGCAAGGCTGATGTATTCCATCTCCTTGAGAGTACTGACACAAAACAATGATTTTGGAACTCCTCTTGCTTTGGGTATCATGATGCTACCAATGTATTGGTGGTATCACTTACCTTCATTGTGAAACAAGCGCTTTAGAATTTATGGATTTTTTCGATTTTGTAAATATTCCACCCATTGCTTTCATGGCCCAGTGTGCATTTATTGCATTCTAAGCTAGCTACAGTAGGCTTGCACGAACATATGGGACCAGTCACAAAATAATGTTTATGTGATTTAAGTGTTGTATAATGAAGTTACTAAACTCAATAGTGAATGTTCTCATGTGTGACGTGGCTAGTGCATATCCATGCAATGTTTTACAGGTATTGTACAGTACATTACAAAAGAATGATCCCTCAAGAAAACACGAGCATTACTTGCATGTGTATACTCATGACGCTACCTGTGAGCTGTACTGTAGGTGTTGATTGGAAGCAACATGTTATGGCTTCAGTGTTCTAATTACTGTAGTAACTAGATTGATTGCAGAGGTTCTCTTTGTACTATTCTTTATTTCTAACATAGTGTAATGGGTGGAACATACATGTAGCTGAAACTAAAGCAGAATAGTCACTTCACATTTCAATGATAATTATAATTGGGGCATGCTTTTGGTCATAATTTCCCCAGTAACTGGATTGATCACAGAGGCACTATAGTAAAATGAAGTGGAAAACCCACTTCACATTTCAGTAATCAATAGTAGGGGTATGCAAATGTCATGCAATTAACGTGTCTGGTACCATTCTTTCCTTTAATAATGTGTGATGGCCCGCCAATAATGAATCATGTTATTACAAAAAGTAAACAAGGTGTGAGGATAAATCAGAAATTTTACATTTGAGTAGAGATCACAGAAATAAAATGCTATGAAACAAGAGAGGTCATCTACACCCAGAACTATAGTAGTGGACATTTAATCCCTATATACTTTGATCATGGCAATACATTGTATAAGATTGGAGTAGGAATTACATATCCAGTAGCATAGCTGCTGTATAGATGACCTCCCTTGTTTCAATGCTTTTTTTTTTTTTTTTGATCCCTAATCAAATAAGTTATAATTTTTGTTTTCATTTCTACATACAAGATTTAGCTATAGTTGCACTTCTTATATGAAAATGTGTAGGCAAAATTTTATATTTGCAGTGACATACGGTGTACTGATATACAGTAGTTAATATACTCACACTCTTTCCAGACACGTCTACCAGAACAGCAAAACTTGTCAAGTGGGTAGTAGAACATTGAACAAATGTGTTATTAGTTGTGTCACTCTGTATAATACCATCAGTTGAGAAACTTCCACTTTGATTAATAGCTCTATAATCATGTGACAATACAAGAATCAAGTTCACTATGAGCAGTCAAATCATTAAATTTAGACATACGTACTTTGCAAAGTTGAAGAATGCACAATGAGGTCTGAACCGTGAGTTGTTTCCTGGCTAAAGTTTAAAGGAAATTCAGCAAAGTAACAGTAATATAGTTAGTGAAATTATAATGTGGTGGTGAACATATATAGACAGTAAACAGAGCTCAATTAATACCTTACTATAATAGCAGTGGAACATCTCTTAGCAAATTCTCTGAAATAAGGACACAATAGAAAAACAAACCTCTATATTAAGGACAAAGAGTTTAGTCTCAACAACAATGCATTTTTATCTATTGAAAGAGGAAAACCTCTATATTGCAACAAAAAGCACCCAATAAATTCTTGGTACCAAACTGTTCATTATAGAGAAATTCCACTGTAATATACAGTAGCACAGCTATATGTTCTTAACATAATTAGTCATCGAAAAGTACATATGGCACCGAACATTAAATGACAGTAATCTTGATAGAAATGCAAATAATTGCATTAATACAAAGTGCAAAGAACAATGTATCTGGACATCAAGGGTTACAAGACATATATATATATATATATATATATATATATATATATATATATATATATATATAGCCAGATTGTGACCACTTTCTAGAAACCAAAAATTGGTATGTTCACATACTCATACCTGGATAGTGCCTGAATGGAAACCAGTGTAGCTGTGAGAATCCTAACTGAGTCTAAGATGCTCATAAAAAATAATTGCGTGGAGTATGACTACTCTCTACGCTACAATTATTACAACTGGCACTACCTGGAAAGCAATGGTTATTATCTCTTTTAGTTACATTTAGTATTTACTTATAGTCTTATGTTTGGATTTATTATCAAGGGTGTAGTTGAGACACCTACCTGGGTACCAGGTCTAAAAATCAATAATTGTACACTATATAAATCCAGATTAAGACACTCTAATAGAACTGTCACTCTAATACACCAATCAGGCACATGTTTAGTAATAAAAGCTTCTGTAATAAATTTTTACATCAGCCTCACATTCAATTTCAGAGGATAAATATTCCTAAGTGGTATGTATTTAGCAGAAAGTTTACTATAAAACTATTCAACATTGATATGTATACCCTAATAGAGAAGTCATGCTAATACAACAGTCAAAATCAAGACTGACGGTAGTGAGTCGTGCAGCCAAGGAAAGTAAGGCGCACGACTACCATGAGTTATTTACACAAACAACTAACTCTAATAGAATGCACACCTAAAACCTACCTTAAAAAAACTATTCTTTTGTAAAAAATAAACCTTGCGATACAACAAAACCTTTGGTACATTGTTATGTAAGCATATTACTAAGTAAGTAATCCTTGTTACATTTTAGTAACGCCACATGAAATTTTTCTGTAAATGTCATATTCTTCTTCTTCTCCTTTGCTTACTCATCAGCGTGAGTAATCCATTTTTTGACTTTATATCTTAGACTGCATTAGTTCCACAGCACTATCACAAGTTCTACAGCTAGTTAAGTTTCTTCAGTACAAATCTTGGATCTCCACATCTCTTGAGAGAGCCACCATAAGTGTATTTTCAAAGTTTGATTCATTCACTCTTGCACTTCATGGGACAATCTTTGATATGTAATTAAACATATGGAGTAGTTTCGCTCAATTATGACCTGCCATTTTTCTGGGAAGTGGTCAGTTTATTTCCATAAGTACGCTCATCGGATAATAATGTCACCTATACTAATTGCTGATTTATTTTGCAGTCTTTTAGAACCCTATCTTAAATTTACACCTCTAACTACAGTAGCATTTATTTACAGTTGGTGAACTTGGTGAATTTGGCCGTTTATTTGCAGATAATGCTGGATGAACTTAGTGTGGTGAACTTAGTGAACTTGCTCAATATCGCGTGCTGTTCTCGTAAGCGTTTGTTATTCAGTTTTTATTTAATAATGGGTCTGAAGTAGCTAACACAGCCCACAATACAGCTTTTTTTGTGCATTTCAAGGGGCAATCCAGTATGTTACAAAATAATAAGAAGTTTGGGGCACATTCTTACCTGCAGGGAATAGGCTTTACTCAACCTTTTTACTGATGGTTTTAATAGTGCCCAGAAGCCATAGCTACCTTATTGAGGTTGCAACACCGACAGGTACTTTCCTACTTGCACCCAAACTACATTCTTTGGTTTTGTTACTTCATGCATGTTTGTATGCATGTATGTGTGTATATGTGTGAATGCAGTATTACCTTTTCTCTTTGTATCTAGCTATAGCTATTTAACAAAACTAGAGAAATACACATGCAACTGTTACTAAATTGTCATTTGGCCACTTTTTAATATCACACACTACAAAAAATAAAGCAATCAAATGACAGTTTAATAACAGTTGCATGTGTATTTGCTCTAGTTTTATTAAATAGCTATAGCTAGATACAAAGAAAGGTAATATTGCATTCACTTGGCTGCAACTTGATATCAGTCCTTGTTCTTACCAGTTGCTTTACAGACTGATCATATTAAAGTTCCAATCTACTTGGACGCAACTTGATATCGGTCCTTGTTCTTACCAGTTATGTTGAGAAAGGTTGTTTGATTGATCCTACTTTGCTTGGCAGTGCCCTTTTTTACAGCCTCAAGGCTGCTTTTGTTTTAGGATATCACACATTTTTGTCACTGAGTAATATCAATCAAGACATAAAAATTAATGCATAAAGCTAATAGTTTCATACAAGCCACCTTCGGTTATCACAACATCTTCAACAGTTATTGTGTGTATTGCATCAAGTGGTATGCTACGTAGTATACGTAGTAACAACATACCTTTCCAATGTTGAATGACAACAACACTGTCTCATTTCCAAGATCTATTCTAGTGAATGACTTGGTTGATATTTGAAGTGACAAAATTGGACTTTCTATCCTCTCACTGTGTAAAAAAACATATATTTGTGGTTACATTTAAAAAACCAACCCAAATTTCATACTAGCACTTTTGAGAAAAACGATTTTCAGCCATTACACTGTAACTTGACTAGAGTAGAGAGCATGTATATACTGTGTATCTAATCAAAAACAGCTAAGCTGAAAAAAGGATGCGGTCTCCAAAAACTTTTAATAATGACAATTCAGGTAAATTTTGTGAAGCGGCACAAAAATTCACCTGAATTGTCGTTATTAAAATTTTTACCATTAACCTACCATCACAGCCATTTCTTGGCCTCCACCTTGGATTTCACATCTTTTTTCACCATAGCCTTTCTTAGGGCCGCACACTTTTTTTACAGCTTGGCTGTTTTGGATTAGATTTCATTTCTTTTGGATTTGTATACCCCAAAGCCGGCCTATGGCCAGCTTTGGGACTTTTTTAACCTATGTTTTTTTTCTTTACTACAGGAAGAAGAAAAGATGAAGTAGATGTACTTTAAATATTTTATTAATAAATGTACAAATTATATATATAATACATTTGTGACCGGATTTGCGAAAAGGGGCCTTCCACACACATCCAATTTGCCAACTTTGACAATTGATAACTTCAGATTGGAAAGAGCTACAGGGTGTATTGCCTTGAAATTTGGGCAGTGGTGATTTCTTTGCAGCTGAACTCTCCACAAGGTAATTTCTTCTAGCTGATCTCTCTACAGGAAGATTTGTTTGTAGCTGAACTATCTACAAGGTAACTTCTTCTACATGGTGGTTTCTTTGTAGCTGAACTCTCTACAAGGTAATTTCTTCTAGCTGATCTCTCTACAGGGAGATTTGTTTGTAGCTGAACTATCTACAAGGTAACTTCTTCTAGCTGATCTCTCTATAGGGTGCTTTGTTCGTAGCTGAATTCTGTACAGGTGATTTGTTTGCAGCTGAGCTCTTTACAAAATGGTTTCTTTGTAGCTGAACTCTCTACAAGGCAACTTCTTCTAACTGATCTTTCTACAGGCCAATTTGTTTGTGGCAGAATTTTATACAGGGTGATTTCTTTGCAACTGAACTCTCTACATGGTAGTTTCTTTGTAGCTGAACTCTCTACAAGGTAATTTCTTCTAGCTGATCTCTCTACAGGGAGATCTGTTTGTAGCTGAACTATTTACAAGGTAACTTCTTCTAACTGATCTTTCTACAGGGCAATTTGTTTGTGGCAGAATTTTATACAGGGTGATTTCTTTGCAACTGAACTCTCTACATGGTGGTTTCTTTGTAGCTGAACTCTCTACAAAGTAATTTCTTCTAGCTGATCTCTCTACAGGGTGATTTGTTTGTAGCTGAATTCTGTACAGGTGATTTGTTTGCAGCTGAGCTCTTTACAGAATGGTTTCTTTGTAGCTGAACTCTCTACAAGATAACTTCTTCTAACTGATCTTTCTACAGGGCAATTTGTTCATGGCTGCATTTTCTACAGGGTGATTTCTTTGCTGCTGAACTCTCTACATGGTGGTTTCTTTGTAGCTGAAATCTCTACAAGGTAACTTCTTCTAGCTCATCTCTCTACAGGGTGATTTGTTTGTAGCTGAACGATCTACAAGGTAACTTCTTCTAGCTGATCTCTCTACAGGGTGATTTGTTTGTAGCTGAATTCTGTACAGGTGATTTGTTTGCAGCTGAGCTCTTTAAATAATGGTTTCTTTGTAGCTGAACTCTCTCAAGGTAACTTCTTCTAGCTGATGTCTTTACAGGGTCACTAGTTTGTAGCTGAATTCTCTACATGGTGATTTCTTTGTAACTGAACTCTCTACAAGGTAACTTTTTCTAGCTCATCTTTCTACAGGGTGATTTATTTGTAGCTGAATTCTGTACAGGTGATTTGTTTGCAGCTGAGCTCTTTAAAGAATGGTTTCTTTGTAGCTGAACTCTCTACAAGGTAACTTCTTCTAGCTGATGTCTCTACAAGGTCACTAGTTTGTAGCTGAGCTCTCTACATGGTGGTTTCTTTGTAACTGAACTCTCTACAAGGTGACCTCTTCTAGCTGATCTTTCTACAGGGTGAATTGTTTGAAGCTGAACTCTCTACAAGGTAACTTCTTCTAGCTGATCTCTCTACAGGGAGATTTGTTTGTAGCTGAACTCTCTACATGATGGTTTCTTTGTAGCTGAACTCTCTACAAGGTAACGTCTTCTAGTTAATCTCTCTACAGGGAGATTTGTTTGTAGCTGAACTCTCTACATAATGGTTTCTTTGTAGCTGAACTCTCTGCAAGGTAACTTCTTCTATTGATCTCTTCACAGGGCGATTTGTTTGTAGCTGAACTCTCTACATGGTGGTTTCTTTGTAGCTGAACTCTACAAGGTGATTTTTTCTAGCTGAACTATCTCTTTCCATAGTTTCATGAACTCCCTACAAGGTAACTTCTTCTAGCTGATCTCTCTACAGGGTGACTTGTGTGTAGCTGATCTCTATACAGGTTTCTTATTTCTAGCTGATCTCTTGAATTCTCTTCAGGGTGACTGTTCTATTAGGATGACTGCTCTATTAGAGTATCTCGATCTCGCACTTGCTGCACCAAGTTGGATTTCGTGTTATAACTCCGTGGCTTTAAGTCTGATTCTTCTACACCATTGATGAGCCTTTCTAAGATGATTACTCCATCTGTACAACGATTTTCAAAGCATTACCCCAAGCGGTTTATCTGGTAGGCGTGGCAAGCAGTCGTTTGTTTTTATTAGCTAATCTCGATTGCGTAATTGTTACACACTGTTGGTTTTTTCGTTGTATCTTCCTGTTTTTTAGCTCGATTTCTTTCAAACCACAAAAGGTTTGAGGTTCAATAGTTAACCTATTCACCCACCGATTTTCAGCTTCTTCCCATACGTGGTTTACCCTGTAGGCGTGACAACATATTGTTGTTATTTTTCGTGAATAATCGCTCATAACTCTTTGCCTGTTTATCGTATTCCAGCCACAGTTGGTACCGAGATGCGCCTTTATATCCCCCTTCTGTGTGCCAAATGTCAAGGCAATCGGATATGGCGTTCGAGTTTTATAGCAGTTTTTGTAAGTATGCGACAAGAAAAAGAAAAATAAGAAGAAAAAAACGAAGAAACTGAGCCAATTTTTGAAGTCGCATATCTCGGGAACGCGCGAAGCGATTTCGCTCAATTTTGGAATGTGGAGTGCTGCAGTTGGAGGGCATGTCCACAGCAAAAATCGTCTTGTTTCATCAAGGAAGCACAGAGCTACGGAGGTGCGAAAATTGCGTTTTCTTTCTTCCTGTCAATATACTCACAGGTGTTACGCGCCGGCTTCTTGGGCCGCACGACACACTACTGTGTGTCTTGATAGGGTGATTTAATTGTTTCCAGCTGAGCTCTCTACAGGGTAACTTGTTTCTAGCTGATCTCTCTACAAGGTGATTTGTTTCTACAGGGTGACTTGTTTCTAGCTGAACATTGTACATGGTCATTTGTTTCTAGCTGATCTGTCTGTTTATGGCGACTTGCTTATATAGCTGCATGAACTCTCTATACATAGTGACTTGTTTCTAGCTGATCTTTCTAAAGGGCAGTTTGTTTCTACTGAACTCGCTATAGACTGACTTGAAATGTAGTGAACTATCTACAGGGTGACTTGTTTCTGGCTTACCTTTCTAAAAAGTGATTTGTTTCTAGCTGATATCTCTAAAGAGTGATTTGTTTCTGGATAATCTCTCTACAAGGTGATTTCCAGCTGATCTCTGTACTAAAAGTCTGTGTGATTTGTTTCTACAGAACTTTCTGCAGGGCGACTTGACAGTACCTGAATTTTCTGCAGGTTGACTTGTTTCTGGCTTATATTTCTAAAGGGTGATTTGTTCTAGCTGATCTCTGTTTGTTTCTAGCTTACTTTTCCACAGGACGACTTGTTTCTAGCTATACAAGGTGATTTGTTTTCAGCTGATCTCTCTACAGGATGATTGTGTAGATGATCGTTTTACAGGGTGACTCGTTTCTAGCTGATCTCTCTACAGGATAACTTGTTACCAGCTGATCTCTCTACAAGGTAACTTGTTACCAGCTGAACTCTCAACAGGGTGACTTGAAATATAGTTGAAGTGACTGGTTTCTAGCTGATCCTTCTACAGGATGACTTGTTTCAAGTTGATTTTTCTACAGGGTGACTTGTTTCTAGCTGAATATTGTACAAGGTGATTTGAAATGTGGTTTAACACTCTGCAGGGTGACCTGTCGACTTGTTTCTAGCTGATCTCTATACAGGGTGACCTTTTTGTAGTTAAGCTCCATACAGAGTGGCTTAAATTCTCTACAAGACATAGATGAAAGCTTTAATAGAGTAATTTACTTATTATAGTTGACTGCACTATCAAGCAAGATGCACGGTAGTCTGTCGTGCAGCCAAGAAGCCAGTACATCACACTGTGAGTACACTAACACGAAGAAAGAAAATGATATTTTCACACCTCTATAGTTCTGTGTTGACTTTACGAAACAAGACGAGTTTTGCTGTGGACATGCCCACCAACCGCAGTACTCCATATACCAAATTTGAGTGAAATCGCTTAAAGATTTCTCGAGATATGTGAATTCAAAAATTGACTTAGTTTCTTCAGTTTTTTCTTCCTCTTTTTGCACCCTCACATAAACTGCCATACAATGCGAATGCATTATCCAATTACCTTGAAATTTGACACACAGAAGGGGGTATCAAAGCACATTGCGGTACCAAGTTTGGCTGAAATACAATAAATATTGTAGCAATTATTCATGAAAAGTAACATGAAATACATGTATGTTGTTTGCCTACAGAGTAAACCGCTCATGGAAAGAAGCTGAAAATTGGTGGGTGAGTAGGTTAACTATTGAACATCAAACCTTTTGTGGTTTGAAAGGAATCGAGCTAAAAACCACGAAGCTACAACGAAAAAACCAGGAGTGTGCAACAATGATACAATCAAGATCAGCTAATAAAAAAAGACTACTTGCCACGCCTACCAGAAAAACCGCTAAGAGTAATGCTTTGAAAATCACTGTACAGATGGAGTAATCATCTTAGAAAGGCTCCTGAATAGTGTAGAAGAATCCGACTTAAAGTAGGGTTTCCAACGTAAAAATTCGACTTTTTCAAAATCATTTTCTACCTGGTGTTACATGTTGGTCTAACTCTCACTTGAATACAGCTACAGTGGCAATAAATTACATTACCTTCTTGGGGTAGAAATCGATCAAAATATCTGCAAAATCCGACATTACGAGCTGTAACTCTCAGAAGCCTTGATCCTTTATCGCAATACTGGAGATCGACCTTCCTCTGTGAGTAAACCTTCACCTAAAAGCATTGGTAGTTTGATTGGTGAGGTAAGATTCATGTCGCTGCATCATTTGAGCATGATTTTGGGCTCCAAAAACAGGTTTTCGTCTACAGACACCAAATGATTGATAGCCCAAACTTCCTCACACCACAGTAGTAATCATCCATCGACAAAGAAGTCACATACGAAGTTTGGTTCAGTTGTGACATCTCCAATCATCTGGGTGATCGTGATATAGGACAAATTAGCTGGAAATCACACCTTGACTACATAACTTGCCCACTCAACTGCTTAAAAATATAAATCTTGACGTAAAACAACTGTATAATCCCTAAAGTACGGCTAGAAGTTAGGTTATCGTCACTGCAATTCAGCTACACGCACTTAGCCTAGTCACTCAATCAGGCTCATGTGACTAGGCTTGGGTGTGGTCAGTAATGATCCACTGCAAACATTTATTTGTTTACTATTACTGGGTAAGCAATATTTGTATTGAGGGATAAAATCACAGTTGTCGTAGTAATGCATAAGACATCAAGCATTTAGATGGCAGAAATCACGCGAACATAATTGTAATTTTCTTAGTGTCATAAATTTTATTTTATGAATCCTGATGACAATAACCTCACTTCTAGCCGTACTTTAGGGATCATACAGTTGTTTTACATCAATATTTCTAATTTTAAGCAGTTGTGTGGGCAAGTTATGTAGTCAAGGTGTGATTCCGGCTAATTTGTCCTATATCACGTTCACCCAGATGGTTGGAGATGTCACAACTGAACCAAACTTCGTATGTGACTTCTTTGTCAATGGATGATTACTACTGTGGTGTGAGGAAGTTTGGGCTATCAATCGTTTGGTGTCCATAGACGAAAATCCGTTTTTGGAGCCCAAAATCGTGCTCAAATGATGTAGCAACATGAATCTTACCTCACCAATCAAACTACCAATGCTTTTAGGTGAAGATTTACTCAGAGAGAAAGGTTGAACTCCAGTATTACGATAAAGGATCAAGGTTCCTGAGAGCTACAGCTCGTAATGTCGGATTTTGCAGATATTTTGATCGATTTCTACCCCAAGAAGGTAATGTAATTTATTGCCACTGTAGCTGTATTCAAGCGAGCCAACATGTAACACCAGTTAGCAAATGATTTTGAAGAAGTCGAATTTTTACGTTGGAAACCCTACTTAAAGCCACAATTACAACACGAAACCCAACTTGGTGTAGCAAGTGCGAGATCGAGATTCTCTAATAGAGCAATCACCCTGAAGAGAGATCAGCTAGAAGCAAGTAAATCATATAGAGTTCAGCTACCAACAAACCACCCTGTAGAGAGTTCAACTAGAAACAAGTCACACTGTAGAGATATCAGCTACAAACAAATCATCCTGTAGAGAGTTCAGCCAGAAACAAGTCACCCTGTAGAGGGATCAGCTACAAACAAATCACCCTGTAAAGATATCAGCTATATACAAGTTACCATATAGAGATTAGCTACAAATAAATCACCCAGTAGGAATAGGTGCTGGAAACAAATCTGTAGATAGATCAGTTAGAAACATGTCACCAAGTAGATAGTTCAGCTAGAAACAAATTACCCTGAAAAGAGTTCAGCTACAAACAATGAGAGTTTCAGCTACAGATAAGATATGTATAAGAAGTCACCTTATTAACTACAGTATGTGATTCATTCAGCGCTAAATATACAAATATTTAATCAGACAAAAGGCTATACACACAATTACTTCTTTTGTTCCACAATTCCTGCAGTAAAGAAAGTTAAAAGGAAGCACCAAAGCCAGTTTATGGCCGACTTTGTGGCTTAGCTTGCAATGCAAAAAGAAGTGATCTCTAAAGCAAAACAGCTAAGCTGTAAAAAAAGAGTGCGACCCCCAAAAATGTCAGGGTGAAAAAAGATGTGAAACCAAGGTGGCGGCCAAGAAATGGCTGTGATGGTAGGTTAATGGCAAATATTTTAATCACGACAAATTCAGGTGAATTTGGTGTCGAATCCTAGTGAAACTTGGAGGAGGCAACACAAGTTCACCTGAATTGTCGTAATAATTTCTTCTTGCCATTAACCTACTATCACAGCCATTTCTTGGCCGCCACTTGGATTTCACATCTTTTTCTCACCCTGGCCTTCTTGGGGGCTGCACTCTTTTTTTACAGCTTGGCTGTTTTGGTTCAGATAAGGGCGACTGCTCTATTAGAGTATCTTTATCTTGCACTTGCTATACCGAGTTGGATTTTGTGTTATAACTCTGTGGCTTTAAGTCTGATTCTTCTACACAATTGAAGAGCCTGTCTAAGATGATTACTCCATCTGTACAACTATTTTCAAAGGATTACTCCAAGTGGTTTTTCTGGTAGTTGTGGCAAGTAATCTTTTTTTATTAGCTACTGTACGTAATTTCAATCACGTAATTGTTACACACTCATTGCATCTTCATGGTCTTTATCTCAATATCTTTCAACTACAAAAGGTTTGAGGTTTAATAGTTAATCTATCCACACCCGATTATCAGCTTCTTTCCATAAGCGGTTTACAATGTAGGCGTGACAACATATTGGTGTTACTTTTTGTGAACAATTGCTAATAACTCCTCGACATTCCAGCCAAACTTGTTATCAAGATGCGACTTTATACCCCATCTGTGTGCCAAACTTCAAGGGAATCGGATAAGGTAGTCATGTTTTATGGCAGTTTTTGTAAGTGTGTGAAAAGAGGAAGAAAAATATAAGAGAAAAGAAACGAAGAAAGCTAACCAATTTTTGAAGTCACATATTCCGGGAACGCTTGAAGCGATTTCTTTCAATTTTTCCTATTAATATTTATATATTTTTATTCCAGCGCTAAAGGCACTCCCATCTTCCCAGATCTCTAGCTAGAAATTAAACCTAATTTATAAAAAAACAAAATGCAGAAAAAAGCAGCTAAATCTACAGAACCTACACAGGCCTACAAAACACCGCATGGACTGCCAGCATACACACAGCCAACCCCTGGACAGGGGCCTTCAGAAGAAAGCTCTGTAGACTACTGACCAAACTGCAGGTATTGGGAGAATAAAACAGTGTTCAACTCCCACAAAGAACTGCCAGGCAACAGGCTAAAAAGGTGTAAAAATGTCCGGGCGTTGTGGCACAACAGACAAACAAAGAGTTGCTCCAGTAGATGCCAGTACTTGCAAGGCCACAAGAAATTCCACTCCTGGTGGTTGTCCTCAAAAGCAATATCCTGCAAGACAAGATGACTAGCAGCAGACCACAAATCCAAGGACTCAACTACCAGGGGGACAAAGGCACCTCTGAAATTTAGTAGGTAGAGTACTGAAGTTGGCCAGCGTGCCCACAGCAATACTTGTCTTGTTTCGTAAAGGCAGCACAGAGCTACGGAGGTGCAAAAATCGTGTTTTCTTTTTCCTGTCAATGTACTCATGGTGTTGCGTGCTGGCTTCTTGGCTACATGACACACTACCTTGAGTCTTGATTCCAATGCTGAGATATGACTGGTTGTGTAATGAGGTGTTGTTTGTGCCCACATGTCCTATTTTCATAGGTCCGGTAACATATTAGGAAACACACTCGCTTATCTTTTTTATACATGATCCTAACCAAATTAACAATTATTCCTGACAACTTGTCACCTATTCCATCAATAGCATGCTCTTACAATCGCAACAACTTATTTCAACCTCACGCAAGATCAGAAACATATTACTACTCCTTTCTACTAAGAGCAATTCATGATCGGAATAATTTAGCCTCTAGCTGGATCTCAACCAATTTAAATCTAGACTAACTAACTTTTGTAAGCTTTAATTAAGCCCCTGTACATTAGCGTGATTCCCTTCAGGGTTGATTTTGTTAATTAAACAATAAATAAATATTTACATCAGCTATTCATTGATTTATTACATTTCTGAGCATTACTAAGTAGCTGCTTGTACAGTTTCCCACTGAATAAGTTTAAAAGTTAGCAGGGTGGGTGATGTAGACACTACTGTACAAATAGTTTTCAAATAAATGGGGAAACTGAATAAAGTATATAGATGAAATTGTAGGCTTGTGCTGGCTTCATAGTGCTTGAAATGCAACAGAATCAATACAGAAAGTGTTCCGCTAGTTCAAGTAGGCTATCAATTAGTGTACACTTGTGCCTCTGATTCTTGTCAATCTAGATCATTCTCAAGGCCATAAATTACTATTCCAGTTTTCCACACCACTTATAGAAAAGATAGCCCCAAAACACTAGCTTGTATGTATAGTTTGAAGGGGACTTAAAGTCTATCATTAGTCTATAGTCCAATAGCATAGCACTAACTAGTTGAATTATTTAAATTTTACACATTGAGCAATTTGAGTCTGCTATGTAAAATCTGATCACAGTTTATTGTTCATAGTATTGTACCTTTCATTAATAGGGAGATGAGCCCTCCTAGCAATGCTGCTGATGATTGGTACCCTTTTTTCTACACAAAGGGAAGGAGCATTATAAAGATACATGCCATTGTTTTCAACTTTCACATGTGTACGTATCGACATTGCTTAACTGTTGTCAACATACACAACATGCTCAGTTACTGTATCTAAAATATTAGAGTATTATGGATTCCAGTGTGATAAGATTAAACCAGTGTTACAACAAGTGTAAGAAGCTACTACAACAACAGGTATGTAAGCAGACTTTAATTGTCACAGATTGTACATACCTTCTTCATCAATCCTTTTCAGAATCACATCACTTGGTATACTATATGATGGTGCCATGTCACCAAATGATGCAAAGGCGGTATTAGAGGATGAGATGAATTGTACATCCTCTAGATATTCACGTGTTGGGATCAGTACTGAAATGACTAAATAAAATATCACACCAATAATTATGCTCACGAGGTGAATATACACTGTATCAGCACCAGAAATGTATTTTCTAAGTTTAATACACTGAAATTACATAATGATTACTATACCAGATCTTTATACAAAGGACAGCAGTATTAGCCACATTATATCACATAAAGAACTGGATGACTCACATAAGTATGTTTACAAACTAACAACAGCCATGTGAGTTAAGGCCTACAATGTATATATAATTTAAATATGTAACATGCAGAAAGTACATCTAAAGGTTGAGATACTGCAGAAAATATTACAGAACATAAGAATTTTTAGATTATGATTGCTTTAATATTATAATAATTACATTCATAATACTGACCAACATTACCACTGTCCCCTATAAGAGAACCATTGACTGTTTCATCAGCATCAGCACTCAGAATAGTTCTACTTAGCAGTACACCAAGTTCTTTAGTGCTCTTAAGCAGTTTTTCTCCAACTGTTTTAGTGTTTTTCATTTCAATCTACATAAAATAATTTTATTCATTATTGTCAACAGCAAGGCTTGCGTCTAGTATTATGAATATTCCAGCACAATAAAAGGTATAATAGGCTGGAGTGCTATGTTAGCATAATGCTAGCATATTAGGCAGATAATTCAAACTATAGAGCTTAATCCACAGATTGATACTCCCTAATAGAGCAGTCAGTGGAAACTACAAACTGCAATACATTACTCAAATGCACTGTGCATACTGTAGCTCCTTTGATCAATACTCTCTAATAGAACAGACACTTTGCAGTGAAATTCTCTAATAGAGTATTCACTGATTAAAATATTCCAAGATCATTGTGAGAAAAGTTGTTAACCTAGCAGCATAATGTAAGCATAATGGGAGCACTGAAGAGCATATAATAGGTGAATATTTTGGGAAACTTCTTAGGGCATTTTGGGCAAAACTTTGAGCATATTTAACACAGGCCTATCAACAACTTCTTCACTAGTGAATAAACTAATTATCTACTGCACCTCTGTGTGCTAACGTATGTAGTTACATAGTTGGCAGGCACCATACATGCTAATAGTCTGCATTTGCTGTATGCACATGGTTGTAAATAATACTGCCAGTAAAGTCAGAAGAGACATCTAGAAACAGTATCCTCTATAGATTCACATAAGATGTTCAAGAATCTTCTGTTACAACTTTATGCCATTTCAGTCTTTGTCATGTACCTTTCATCCTCAATAGTGCTACAATGCTAAATTTAATCATTTTGATCGTTACTGAGTCTATTTCTTATGTGATCATGTAATGGCAAAGCATAACATCAAAAATGGCATCAAAGTTTCATTGATTCTGTGGATTATTCCATCATATCAATTGTAGAATAATAGTAAGGCAGTACTCAGCTTATATTATGCATCATTGTAATTATTTTAATGTTAACACCAAAAGCCTAACAATTGGCTGTATAAATTAAATAATTTATTTGGAATTTATATTCTATTCAAGTACTTCTGTAAGCTATATAATTTGCACCCACATTATCCTTTTTTGCATGCTCAATCACAATATTGCATCTCAGAGATTAAATCATATTCATAAATTGTTGCCAATGCTTGATACTAATTTATTGGAAATTTCATGGTGAGATAGTGACACCTTTCTAGTTTGTACTGTTACTAGGTTTTGATAGTCAATACAAAAGCATGTGCAAAGACTAAATATGATTTTTTGGTAGAAACTTTCATTGGTTAATTTGGAACCCAAAGTGTTTATAACATAGCTGTCACTGCTTGAAGTATCTTAGTTTACTACAGTGGTATATCCCCAGTATATGGAACAGTTAATTGTTTGTTATTTTAGTAGTTTTTCAGTGAACCCGCATTCACTGATGTTTTACTGAGAGTTTAAAACTTAGTAAAATAATTATGTTCCATATACTTAAGTTTACTGACACTTTACTATCAGTATAACTACAGTAAGGCATCTTAACAAATTAGTAAACTAAGAACCTTCAAGCAGTGTGTTTCACTGCCCATATTTTTCAGCAGTGAAATTAGTCCCATAGTGTAGTAATAGCTGTGAAAAGTCATATTTGAAATTTCAAGAATTTGTGTTACAGTGTAGAGTTGTGCTTAGCAACGGATACTAGCTATGGTCTGAACTACTTTATTTTAATATTCCTATTTGTGCCATAGAAACTATAGCTTACAAACCATTACTTGACAACCAAGAACAAGTATTATGGATTCCACTCGGCATCACCTTGTGAAATTTTATCTATTATCAATGCAACACTTGTAATATTTATCCCAAATTTCTCTGCTATTTTGCATAATAATTGCAGATCCAAAGCATACTATTACAGAGGAATATTTAAGAAAGCTAGGGTGCTCCTAAACCCTTCAAAACTTCGTATGAATGTACTGTCTGTAGTTTTGCTGTAAATGACACTGTATATCATACAAAGATGTCTATACTTGTGATATTTAGTAAAGCAGATGTCCTTGAGCATCACTAACCTTTATCATCTGATGACTGTGGATCAAATCTCAAACCCATGTACTAATTAGGGACCCGCCGATTATGCTGGCATAATAATGAGCATAATAGGTGCCTGAAAGCATTGAACATAATGCTAGCATAATAGGCAGAACACTTGTGCATTACCATAAATTCTTCCTTATCAAAATATATCACAGAAAAAGATCGATATACTCTAATAGAACAGTCAGAAAATAAGACAGCTGGCTGTTCTATTAGAGTATATCGATCTTTTCCGTGACTTGGATTTTGACAAGCAGGGATTTAGAGTCTATGCTTCAGTAACTTACTGTTTTCCCATAAAGTGTAAATTTACTAGAAAAACATGAGAACTGAGGTATAAATATTGAGCATAATTTGAGCATAATAGGTAAATATTGAGCATTAATTTAAGCATAATAGGCAAAATTTTGAGCAGTGCAGCATTGCATAATAGGTAAAATAATGAGCATAATCGGCGGGTCCCTAGTACTAATTAAAACTCACAATAAATTGCATTTGACCATTACATACAGTGTATATCAAGAAGCTAACTATAACTATATATATAGTGTATTAAGAAAATGCAGACAAATGTGTTTGCTATACTTTTGAAGCCACAGCTACTTACAGTAGATCCACTTTAAGAACTAAAATGGTATAATAAATAACCCACAGCACCCAGAGGCAGATCCAGGAGTTGGCAAGGGGAGGGACACAAACAGGCTAAGTTGTAGGTGGTTGGGGAAAGCCAGATTCTCTTATTAGCTGCTGTATTTTTGAGGCAGCAAATAATCACCTCTTAGTAGTGTCTCACTGTTGATTTTTGACATTTTGGCCTTTGCAGATGGTAGTAAAGTTCTAAAAGCCATGTAAAAGGCTATGAATCTCTTAAATAACAACAGCAAAATGACAATTACTTTTAGAGGCACGAAAGTGCTGGGGGACAATTTCACAGCTAGCCTTGACTTTGGTCATAGATTATGTATTCTCATATGATCTATGCTTTGGCTCACTTTGGTTTCAGGCTAATTTGTAATAAATGCTACTAGAATGTGCATATTTTCATGAATTATGAATTGGTTTTGTATACAGTTTAGTACTTTAATCAGAAGTGGGTAGGGGAGCATTCACCCCAAATGCCCCATCCTGGGTCCACCATTGGCACACTTGTCAGAATGACTGCTCCAACAAATTAATTAAATGTACCACATTATAATAGTTGTTCAAAATTTATGATCAGGTCATGCAAAACAGTGCTTATCATACAGTATGATAGTAACTGTATAGTAGGGACCACAGAGAACTAGGCGTGGCCCATGGAATAAGATCACCCAAAAAAAGCCTCAATTTTCCCTGACAATGATGAGGCAGTATTGGTTAGGTAAAACTAAGCCCCAAAAAGCTTTCAGATCTACCTGAAATGCTTTCAACAAGTTTCTACAGAATTTTAAAAATAATTTATTTAACGGAATTTTCTACTGACTGAGTAAGTAACTGACTGACTGATTCCTTCAGACAAGCGTAACTCAATAATAGCTAAGGCTACTGGCTTGATTTTTTCACTGTTTGACGTCGCTTCGACCCGACTGGTGCCTTTTGGCATACCGCAGTATGTACAATGCATTCTTCATGGACTTACCAGTATCCTCCTTTGTGTCCCATTCATCTTTGCTGACAGCAAAAAGTGTCAATTTGGTGGTAGCATGTGATGGCTTCCCTTCGTAACAGAAATTGTCCGTATTTTTTATAGTGGCTATTTTGATTGCAGAGGTGCTTTTCGAACAGTTCTTGATTCGTACTGCTGTGTAACGGGTTGAACATAGCAGACAACAAAGTGTAATCAATGGATACTTCACTTTTCAGAAAAAAATTAATACTGGGGCACACAGCACCATTTGTTTCGGTGTGCGTGAATTGCAGAGGTGCAATTCTTGATCCGAAATGCTGTGTAATGGGTTGAACATAACTGACAACGAAGCGTAATGGATACTTCACTTTTCAGACGATAATCAATATAGCTGGGGCGCGTGCCATTCACAGTTACAATATGCGTGGGTTCACCAATCATAATAATTATTTACAAAAAAAAGTTTACAAAAAATTACACAGAAAAAATTGGAAGAGTAGGGACCATAGCACATTGATAAAAAGTACTGAAACAAGCTGGAGTAGTGCACGATATTAAATCACAATAAAACAATAAGAAGTGTTATATCCCTACTGTGCATTTCCATTATGATATCCTGAGCACAGTAGGGATATAACACTTCTTATGGTTTTACTGTGGTTTAATATCGTGCACTACTCCAGCTTGTTTCAGTACTTTTTATCGATGTGCTATGGTCCCTACTCTAGTTGAAAATTCCAATTTTTTCTGTGTACTTGTAGTTATTATGTACGCCACTTATATTATGCATCTGGCAAAAAGTACTATTATAGTAAGTATAAAGCTGCAGCTGTGTGTATACATCATGCATGTATAGTCAAACATGGAAATTATATTTGGGGCTACTTTACACAAGCTGCAGCTGGCTGTATATGTTGTCATAGTGTACACACACACACATCAATTCTTATTTATCAAAGCATTTTTGGTATTCAGAGCTTTTTAACAGCTTCATGAGGGTTGCTTGCTTAGACCTCCATTAATTGCCTAGCTACTATCCTTGCTATGTTTATGTACACATACAGTAAATGTACATAGCTATTGTACAGGTGTTATGTGTAGCACCTCAAAATGAAATTATCATTTCTATAAATTGGTTAGGTACGCTAAAAATTTGCTGCAATTCAGTTTTCATGCTCAGTCTCATATGACAATGCATCGCATGTATACAAATGTTTTACTACTGACACTGTAGCAATCTGAAAGCTAGTAGCTAACCATTTTTTGAATCTCCATAAAAGACACATCATTGCTTTTATCCAACAAATTATCCAACACATTTATGATACCCTATGAAAAGAAATGCATATTTGGCAGCTAGAAAAAGCAATACATATAATTATACCAAATAGATATATTATACAGAAAAACAGTAGGTATGTACAATCCATTCAAAAACATATTGGCTGTAAAACGCAGATGCATCAAAAGTGACTGGCAACCGAAAGTACTGATAGCTATAGCAGCCAAGAATAAATGCTAATGCAACTACAATTATATAACTTTATCATTGATTCATGTCCAACATTCAATCCTGCTGTATTCTTAATCGATTCTTTTCAATTGTAATTGGCTAGTAATTCAGTAGCCCTATAAATAGGTAGTGTAAACATAAAAGCCACCAAATTTCTAGCCAACTAAAGTTGAAGGAATTAATTAGGAATGTAAAAATTGTAAGAAGACTAGAATATGAGTCAGTGATAAAGGATTAATGTTAAACTTTTGTTTATTACAGTAAATTATATTGATATTCAATCATGGCCACTGAAGATGTCAGCTCTTTTACGTTTGCTTTCATAGAGGTACCTTTTTCACAGCCAAGTTGGTTTTTTTCATGGAGGATTTCATCTATTTTTGTGAATCAAATGTGACGATATAAACTGAATCATGGGAAGGCAATCGAGGCAAGATACAACTGTTTATTTATTAAGGCTTTACAGCACAAGTGCTGAAGGTCTGTAGGACACCTGGTCCTACAGCCTGGTTAAAGTTGTTACAGAAAATATGTTTGAAAAGGTGGAGAAAGGAGAAAAAATCCATGACTGGACTTGGGCAGCCTCAAACCTGCAGCCATCCAATTAATGCTCGTATGCTTACAGGAGTCTGTCAGGTAGTCAGGATGTTTTCTAATTGTAAATTTCATGTATATGTATCCATAGGAACTCTAGAGAGTAGCTTATTATCTCAAAGTACCCCATGTGGAACCAAATGGATATTTATTAACAGTGGCGGATCTAGGAATTTATAAAGGGGGTTTCCAGTTTAGAAGGTGGAAATATATATTGACATGAGATACGCAAAAGTTTGCACTACATCGTCTGGTTTGGTAAGGTGAGACCAAAAAAAAAAAAAGAAAAAAAAAAAGGTCACAGCCTAGTAATAGTACATAAAATATATTAAATAACTTCCTACACACTACTTTAGTAGCTACTGTGACTGCTCTATTAGAGTATCTCGATCGAGATGCACACCGTGATAATTAAAACATTTAATTGTTATGCAATCATTTTTCAAAGGGGGTTTCCGTGGAAACCTTTGAAACCCCCCTAAATCCGCCACTGATTAAGGCTTTACAGCTCAAGTGCTGAAGCAAAAGTGCTGAAGGTCTGTCGTGCATTCAGTTACAAAACTGATTTTAAAACTGATTTTACAAGTGTAAGAAAAATTTGGGATTTTACAAACTAGTACAACAACAACTGCTTAAACAAGGGGATCATCATCTGAAGTGTAAATGTATTTCCTAATTAGCAATAAACCAGCGTGGCTAAAGTAAATTCACACTTCAGGCAATGGGATCTCCCTTTTAATAACACTTTATAACCTGCCAGCTTGCAAAATTCCTTACACTTGTTTGCTTTGTTCATCATCAGTGAACAGGAGTGGTGTTACAAAATTTACAGTATGAATGAATTTTTGTACTCTTACGAACATACACAAAATAAAGCCTTCTGCAAGCTGTAGTGAATTGACAAATTGTGCTGTCAGTGAAAAGAAATGTGATACAAAGGAAGATAAAAGGTGAGCTCATAATATGTGACTGTCTCAGAAAATACTGGACTTGTTTGGACAAGCACGTTAAAAAAATCGTATATTAATGAAGCATGCTACAAAGAAAATGTACACAAGTTTTTATCGGGTTATTACTTGGAGAAGGAAGACTCAAATCAATTACTACTATAAGCATCTTATTTGCCTGCTCATGGAGAGTTTAAAAATCTTGGTTTCATTTCTGAAGGCCCAATGGTATGTATGTTTGTTTATGATGCAGTAAGCATAGCAAGATCATCCTCATTTCTTCAACTTCACCACCTTCATACCCACATGCAAAAGTGAATACAGGGCTAACACTATGCTGTGACTGATTTGCTACTCCTTGGTGAACGCTTTAAGCCAGATTGTAATGTGGTATATAGACTAAGGGAAGTTATGGCTGTGAATGTAAGCGCCTGTAGTTTATTTTCAGTATAGTCACTGTATAGATCGATTAGCTTGCTCCTGTCTAGCACTATAATTCTGAAACTACTTACCACAGAAGGCTGAAACTTTAATGATCCATTCCTTTGACGCTGCAGATAATGATGATAAAATAAATTGTAAGTTGTGTGAACAAGTCGGGTCTTTGCTAAGACAGTCACATGTATGCATTGCACGTGCTGTGATACAGTATGTCATAAGACACCTGTTGGATTTAGTCCTGCGCCAATTATGCCAGCATAATTTGGGGCATAATAGGTTGCCAAAAGCATTGAGCATAATGCCAGCATAGGCACAATTTTTGTGCATTGGTCATCAGAGAAGCTGAAACTCTGTTTATTATGCATGATGCAGAATGGGATAGTGCACAAACTAGCTAAAAATCAGATTTACAGCTGCATTGAGAAGAAAAGATTAGTTAAAGATCGATATACTCTAATAGGACAGTCACCGAATATTGAAATATCCTAATAGAACATTCACTGATGCATTAGATACTCTAATAGAGTAGTCAAGACACAATTTTATATGAGCATATTTGGAGCATAATGGGACACAACTGGGTATAACTGAAGCATAATAGGGAAAATTTTGGAGCATTGCTCAAAAGCATAATAGGTAATTCAAAAAGCATAATAGACTCAGGCCTACAGGGTAGTTGGATTAAAGTGATGCCTAATAGTGAAAATATCAAGTCCATAGCCTTAAATGTTCTTTACTGTAGTTACACTTTGCTGAAAGCATCACTTATTCAGACAACCAGTAGAAAATCTAGTAAATTAAATAGCAACTTACTGGAAGCATTGTGGGTAACAGTGGAGGAATTTTTTGGCCATGAGTACCCCTAAACTATACTCCTGAGTTGAGGCATTGTGAAGGTACTGTGAGGCTGGTTTCTAGTCAATTCATTTTTGTGGGAAGGTGCAAACCTTCATATTCCCCAATATACAGTGCTATAATGTACTACATTATTACTAGTAAGCAAAGTGTATCTGTGTTGCTTATTTTTGACTCTTCCCATCATTATAGTCCTATGGAGAACAACATGTGAAGCTCACAAACAGTACAATTACTTAAACTGTAGTGAAAAAAATATGGATGGCTCCCATCAAGACACATGTGTCGTGCGGCCCAAGAAGCTGGCGCGCAACACCCGTGAGTATATTGACAGGAAGAAAGAAAACGCAATATTCGCACCTCCGTACCTCTGTGCTGCCTTGATGAAACAAGACGATTTTTGCTGTGGAGATGCCCTCCAACTTCAGCACCCCACATTCCAAATTTGAGCGAAATCGCTTCATGGCGTTCCCGAGATATGCGACTTCAAAAATCGGCTTAGTTTCTTCGTTTTTTTTCTTCTTATTTTCTTCCTCTTTTCGCACACTTACAAAAACTGCTATAAAACGCAAACGCCATATCCGATCGCCTTGAAATTTGGCATACAGAAGGGGGGTAAACGGCGCATCTCTCTACCAACTTTGGCTGGAATACGATAAACAGGCAAAGAGTTATGAGCGATTATTCACGAAAAATAACACCAATATGTTGTCACGCCTACAGGGTAAACCGCGTATGGGAAGAAGCTGAAAATCGGTGGGTGAATAGGTTAACTATTGAACCTCAAACCTTTTGTGGTTTGAAAGAAATCGAGATTAAAACCAGAAAGATACAACGAAAAAACCAACAGTATGTAACAATTACGCAATCGAGATTAGCTAATAAAAAAACGACTGCTTGCCACACCTACCAGATAAACCGCTTGGGGTAATGCTTTGAAAATCGTTGTACAGATGGAGTAATCATCTTAGAAAGGCTCATCAATGGTGTAGAAGAATCAGACTTAAAGCCACGGAATTATAACACGAAATCCAACTTGGTGCAGCAAGTGCAAAATCGAGATACTCTAATAGAGCAGTCATCCTAATAGAGCAGTCACCCTGAAGAGAATTCAAGAGATCAGCTAGAAACAAGTAACATCAGCTACAAACAAGTCACCCTGTAGAGAGATCAGCTATAAACAATTCACCCTGTAGAGAGATCAACTAGAAGAAGTTACCTTGTAGGGAGTTCATGCAACTATGGAAAGAGATAATTTCAGCTAGAAGAAATCACCTTGTAGAGTTCAACTACAAAGAAACCACCATGTAGAGAGTTAAGCTTCAAACAAATCTCCCCGTAGAGAGATCAATAGAAGAAGTTACCTTGCAGAGAGTTCAGCTACAAAGAAACCATCATGTAGAGAGTTCAGCTACAAACAAATCTCCCTGTAGAGAGATCAGCTAGAAGAAGTTACCTTGTAGAGAGTTCAGCTACAAAGAAACCACCATGTAGAGAGTTCAGCTGCAAAAAATCAATCACTCTGTAGAGAGTTCAGCTAGAAGAATTCACCTTGTAGAGAGTTCAGCTGCAAATAAATCACCCTGTAGAGAATTCAGCTACAAACAAATTACCCTGTAGAAAGATCAGCTAGAAGAAGTTACCTTGTAGAGAGTTCAGCTACAAAGAAACCACCATGTAGAGAGTTCAGCTGCAAACAAATCCCCTGTAGAGAGTTCAGCTAGAAAAAAGTCACCCTGTAGAGAGATCAGCTAAAAACAAGTCACCCTGTAGAGAGTTCAGCTAGAAGAAGTCACATTGTAGAGAGTTCAGCTACAAAGAAACTACCATGTAGAGAGTTCAGCTGCAAACAAATCACCCTGTATAGAACTCAGCTACAAACAAATCATCCTGTAGAAAGATCAGCTAGAAGAAGTTACCTTGTAGGGATTTCAGCTACAAACAAATCACCCTGTAGAGAGTTCAGCTACAAAGAAATCATCATGTAGGGAGTTCAGCTGCAAACAAATCATCCTGTAGAGAGTTCAGCTAGAAGAAGTTACCTTTTAGAGAGTTCAGCTACAAAGCAACCACCATGTAAAGAGTTCAGATGCAAAAAAAAAATCATTCACCCTGTAGAAAGATCAGCTAGAAGAAGTTACCTTGTAGAAAGTTCAGCTACAAAGAAACCACCATGTAGAGAGTTCAGCTGCAAACAAATCACCTGTAGAGAGTTCAGCTAGAAGAAGTCACATTTGTAGAGAGTTCAGCTACAATGAAACTCCCATGTAGAGAGTTCAGCTGCAAACAAATCATCCTGTAGAGAACTCAGCTACAAACAAATATTTCAGTGTAAAAAGATCAGCTAGAAGAAGATACCTTGTAGAGAGTTCAGCTACAACGAAACCACCATGTAGAGAGTTCAGCTACAAACAAATCACCTGTAGAGAGTTCAGCTAGAAACAAGTCACCTTGTAGAGAGATCAGCTAGAAACAAGTCACCTTGTAGAGAGTTCAGTTGGAAGAAGTCACATTGTAGAGAGTTCAGCTACAAAGAAACTCCCATGTAGAGAGTTCAGCTGCAAACAAATCACCCAGTAGAAAGTTCAGCTATGAACAGATCACCCTGTTGAGAGTTCAGTTAGAAACAAGGAATCCTGTAGAGAGATCACCTAGAAGTATCACCTTGTAGAGAGTTCAGCTACAAGCAAATCACCTGTAAAGAGTTCAACTACAAACAAATCACCCTGTAGAGAGATCAGCTAGAAGAAGTCACCTTGTAGAGAGTTCAGCTATAAAGAAACCACCATGTAGAGAATTCAGCTGCAAACAAACACCCTGTAGAGAACTCAGCTACAAACAAATCGCCCTGTAGAAAGATCAGCTAGAAGAAGTTACCTTGTAGGGATTTCAGCTACAAACAAATCACCCTGTAGAGAGTTCAGCTACAAAGAAACCATTCTGTAAAGAGCTCAGCTGCAAACAAATCACATGTACAGAATTCAGCTACAAACAAATCACGCTGTAGAGAGATCAGCTAGAAGAAATTACCTTGTAGATAGTTCAGTTACAAACAAATCACCCTGTAGAAAGATCAGTTAGAAGAAGTTACCTTGGAGAGAGTTCAGCTACAAAGAAAGCATTTGTAAAGAGCTCAGCTGCAAACAAATCACCTGTACAGAATTCAGCTACGAACAAATCACCCTGTAGAGAGATCAGCTATAAGAAGTTACCTTGTAGATAGTTCAGCTACAAACAAATCTCCCTGTAGAGAGATCAGCTAGAAGAAATTACCTTGTAGAGAGTTCAGCTGCAAAGAAATCACCCTGTAGAAAATTCTGCCAGAAACAAATTGCCCTGTAGAAAGATAAATTAGAAGAAGTTACCTTTTAGAGAGTTCAGCTACAAAGAAACCATTCTGTAAAGAGCTCAGCTGCAAACAAATCACCTGTACAGAATTCAGCTACGAACAAATCACCCTGTAGAGAGATCAGCTATAAGAAGTTACCTTGTAGATAGTTCAGCTACAAACAAATCTCCCTGTAGAGAGATCAGCTAGAAGAAATTACCTTGTAGAGAGTTCAGCTACAAAGAAACCACCATGTAGAGAGTTCAGCTGCAAAGAAATCACCCTGTAGAAAATTCTGCCAGAAACAAATTGCCCTGTAGAAAGATCAATTAGAAGAAGTTACCTTTTAGAGAGTTCAGCTACAAAGAAACCATTCTGTAAAGAGCTCAGCTGCAAACAAATCACCTGTACAGAATTCAGCTACAAACAAATCACCCTGTAGAGAGATCAGCTATAAGAAGTTACCTTGTAGATAGTTCAGCTACAAACAAATCTCCCTGTAGAGAGATCAGCTAGAAGAAATTACCTTGTAGAGAGTTCAGCTACAAAGAAACCACCATGCAGAGAGTTCAGCTGCAAAGAAATCACCCTGTAGAAAATTCTGCCAGAAACAAATTGCCCTGTAGAAAGATCAATTAGAAGAAGTTACCTTTTAGAGAGTTCAGCTACAAAGAAACCATTCTGTAAAGAGCTCAGTTGCAAAGAAATCACCTGTACAGAATTCAGCTACAAACACATCACCCTGTAGATAGATCAGCTAGAAGAAGTTACCTTGTAAATCGTTCAGCTACAAACAATTCACCCTGTAGAGAGAGCAATTAGAAGAAGTCACCTTGTAGAGTGTTCAGTTACAAAGAAACCACCATGGAGATTTCTGTAATCAATATAATGTATTACATATATAATTTGTACATTTACTGATAAAATATTTAAAGTACATCTACTTCATCTTTTCTTCTTCCTATAGTAAAGAAAAAAAACATAGGTTAAAAAAGTCCCAAAGCTGGCCATAGGCTGGTTTTGGGGTATACAAATACAAAAAGAAATGAAATCTAATCCAAAACAGCCAAGCTGTAAAAAAAGTGTGCGGCCCTCAGAAAGGCTATGGTGAAAAAAGATGTGAAATCCAAGGTGGTGGCCAAGAAATAGCTGTGATGGTAGGTTAATGGTAAAAATTTTAATAACGACAATTCAGGTGAATTTTTGTGCCGCTTCACAAAATTTACCTGAATTGTCATTATTAAAATTTTTACCTACCATCACAGCTATTTCTTGGCCGCCACCTTGGATTTCACATCTTTTTTCACCATAGCCTTTCTGAGGGCCGCACACTTTTTTTACAGCTTGGCTATTTTGGATTAGATTTTATTAACAACACAGTACACAAAGTCATTAATACACTACTATGAATTCACACCTTGCACTACATACGGATGTAAATGTGACAAAACTAAGGACAAAAAAGTAAGTCCACAATGTACGCATTGCAGCTATGGTAATAAATAAAAAGTGCATCACAAGTCCAAGTGACTTTGAATAGGGAAGAAATTAAACCCATAGCATTAGCTACAGTGCTATTGAGCTACAGTAAGTCAGTGACCGATTGACTGACTGCCTAACTGACTAACTGACTGACTGACTGAGTTGGTTAGTCAGTCAGTCACTCAGCAAAAAAAAATCATAGATATTTATTGAAAGTTTTTTGGGTCACTGTGAAGACATGTTTGGAATTGATTATACACATTAATACTGCAAAGTCATCATGAAGGATAGGTGAGGCCAGTTTTGGCACAATATAATGACATTATTATAAAATTATTTGTAACAACCATAACAGAGGTACGTATAGTATAATATTATATATGCTACATTTCCAGAGTCCCTACTTCCACTATTTGTACTACAGTATGGCACCATAACATGAGAATCCAAATTAAATGCAATAGAAACATCAATCTCAAGTATGCACACAGGATACTTAGGGAAGAATATTCTTTGCTCACATCGATATGGACGTACAGTACATTCATAAATATAATACTAATGGCTTTTACATGTCCTATGTACATTGAACTACTATATGTTCACAGGAAATATTAGCTAATTTATTAATTAACTGTTTCACGTAAGGATACTAATACATACCTTAGCCACTTTCATCACAAGAGCATTGTCAACTTCACTGATGATTATATTAGTTACACTGTATGTAAAATAATGAATATGGTGTATGTGATTAAATATGTATGTAATACATAATAATTACTGAGTAGGAATTTATAGCACAATCTGTCCAACTAAGATCAAGGTTCGGGGGAGTAAGTTTATATAGACAGAGGAATTATATAATGTTATGTGTGTTCTTTAGTTCTCAATTTACAAGTGTATGTGGGCAATGAGGCCTGGTAAGATCTTGGCATCATATCTCAGTTCATTCTTCTGAATTTCCAGGATGAGGCATACAGTTGTGATGGGACTAACTATCCCATTTTATTGTTAGAATTTTATTGTTAATGTCACAAACAATTAATGTGATATATTTTGTCGTGTAACATGTATATTAATTAAGTGACATGCATGATGAAAGCCACAATGGGAGTGACCACTTGCTGTTAGGGTGAGTAATGCTATGTAACAAGCTGGTTTGAGCACCACCAAAATCACACAAGTTATTTTAATACACCATGTGTGATGTGGCAACAAGAATTATGCTTGGAATACCTTCTCTAGTGATGCTACGTTCTTTATGCTTTCACACTTGTTTATAAGATATCTTCCAATTATCAACACACGCATGAGGCGTGGCACTAAATGGAGTTTAAAAGATTTCTGCTTAAAACACCTTCCCTAGGGAACTTACAGTTCTACACGCTTTTACAACTTGTTTATCAGACATTAGGGCTTGTGTCCACATTGTGTCTTTAAAAGTTATTGTAGGAATTAGAGGTTTGATCAAAGAAAATATGCGTATGAACAAACCAGGATTAGAAAATGTCAGTGCTGGATGGACTGTACAAACACGGGTAAGTTGACTGGTATAAGGTGACGCTAGGTGTAACACAAGGTTGAGAAATAAAGCCAAATATGTCTAAATAAGCGTTTTAATACTGGTCGCAAGAAAACTACTACTACTACGAAAAAAGATTTTTTTTATTATGCAATGCAATACAAACCTATTGAGAGATGTTGTGTAATCCAGGGCTAATATTGTGAAACCGTCCCTACACGTAAATAAGTCACAGTAGTGGCCGCACGTCTTTTAATTGGGTGTGTGCTTTGTAGTTTCTTGGCCGCGCGTTTCACTACCATGAGTCTTGATATAGTTTATAGGTGTGGTGTGCAAGATAGCAGTTTAGAAACAATAGATTGGAGTCTCTACCAATTTGGTGGTGAGGGGGCTATATTTAAAAATACAATGTAATAATGATATATAATAATCATGATGCTTGAACACAATAAAAATACACATATCTAATTAGATTTAATGTGTAGTTGCTTACGCAATGATAGCGTCCAGTGTTTTAGCAGCTGAGGCTACATCGTTTGGAAGAAGAGGTGTCGTGTTTGTGATCTCCTGTAACTGATCGGCAATATCCTCCAAAACTTCTGGCATAAATGTTTGTGTCAAGTCTCTATCATCATTAATGTATATGCTGTTAACAAGGGTAACCAACTCTTCTGCTCTCATTTCAAGTCTTATTTGTTCAATTGTTCTACATTGTGACACATTAGGAGAAGCCCACTCATTATTTTGAAGGCAATTTCTCATAGCGAATCCTGGAATAGGAGGAGATTACCATAGTGTGATTATACAAATAGGCATCCCAAATGATTTTACTTTCTATAGTAAAACCACTCAATTACACTGCCTACTAACAGACAGACAGACAGATTGATAGACTGTCTGTCTGATCAACTATATGTAACCCTGTTAAGTGCCCTCAACTAAACTCAGAATACAACTACACCTGATGTCATAATAATAACAAATGGGGTAACTATAGCGTAATGCATGGCACAGAAAGTATGGCTATGTGCAATCATTAAACTCCTTTTACAGTTACTGTATATTCCATCTAATCAAAACAGCCAAACTGTAAAAAAGGGTGCAGCCTCCAAAAAAGCCAGGATAAAAAAGATGTGAAATCAAAGGTGGCGGCCAAGATATGGCTGTGATGGTAGGTTAATGGCAAAAAATTTTAAATTCAGGTGAATTTGTGTTGCCTCTTCCAGTTTTCACTAGGATTTGGCACCAAATTCACCTGAATTGTTGTTATTAAAATTTTTTCCATTAACCTACCATCACAGCCATTTCTTGGCTGCCACCTTTGATTTCACATCTTTTTTTACCCTGGCTTTTTTGGAGGCCGCACCCTTTTTACAGCTTGGCTGTTTTTGATTAGATATCACTTCTTTTTGTATATTCATACCTAAAGCCAGCCTATGGCCAGCTTTAGGTATTTATTTTAACTTGTCTTAATCTCTACCATAGAAAGAAGATTATTATGAAGATGATTTGTTTAGCTACATGTACATTTAGGCAATGGTGTTGATTGATCATAAAGATAAGTTACACAGTTTGCAGCTGAATACTCTATAGGGAAATGTGTATGTAGCTGAAAGTTCTACAGGGAAGTAACTGTATAATTTGACTACATGGTGAATGGTTTGCAGTTGAATTCACCACAGGGTGGCTTATTTCTAGCTAAAACACTATATGAAATGTAGATGAATTCTCTCTTGTTTCTAACTGATCTCTCTATAGGGTGATTTGTTTCCAATCTAGCTGACATTTCTACAGGATGACTTGTTTCAAGCTGAGCTCTCTACAGGATGATTTGTTCCTAGCCGATCTCTACAGGGTGAATTATTGTGTCTAGCTGATTTTTCTACAAGGTGACTTGTTTCTAGCAGGAGCGTAGGAAGTATGGGTGCCATGGGTGCTTGGGAACCCATAAATATTTCCAGTGGGGTGTCAGCATGCACACTGTACTATAATATTACTGAAACGATCAAGATACTCTAATAGAGCGGTCAATGACTCTAATAAAGTATTCATTGAGAAATCATGTAGTTATAAATATTGATTTTGATTATCAACAATAGAATATACAGCCATTGCTATCAGCTTGAGAGCTTGTTTGTTTGTTTGTTTGTGTTCAGTTTTACCACTTGGCACCCATAAGTTAAATATCTTCCTACGTCTCTGCCCAGCTGATCTCTCTACAGGGTAACGTGTTTCTAGCCACACTCTCTACAGGGTGACTTGAAATGTAGTCGAACTCCATTCTGGGTGATTTGATCAAGCTGATCTCTATACAGGGCAATTTATTTCTAGCTGATCTCTCTACAGGGCTGCTTGTTTCTACTGAGCTCTCTACAAGGTAACTTGAAAAATAGTTTAATTCTTTGCAGGTAACAGGATAACTTGCCTTACTGATCTCTCTACAGGGGGATTTGTTTCTAACTGAATACTGTATAAGGTGATATATTTCTAGCTGATCTTTCTACTGAGAGAATTTTCCATAGCTGGACGCTCCATTGGGTTACTTGAAAAGTAGTTGGGCTCTTACAGGGTGACTTGATCACGCTGATCTCTCTACAGGGTGCTTGTTTCCAGCTGATCTCTCTCTATAGAGTGATTTTTTCTAGCTGATATTTCTACAGCATGATTTGATCTGACTTATTTCTAGCTGAACTCACAGAGAACAGCCGATGAAAATGCAACGGTAAACCATGAAATTTCATGTAGTTTTCATGGACACTGCCTATGAAAATTTGACAGTTCATGGACAATGCTGATGAAAATTTGACAAGTAATGGCCACTGCGAACATGGAATAATTTGTCAGTGCTATGAAATTTCCATGAAATCTCCACTTTCCTTTATGGGGAATTATTTTACTATTCATGGATAATCCATAGGTGTTTCATGGCACTGTTCTCTGGTAGTGCTACATGTTAACTTCATTCTATCTGACCTCTATACAGGATGACTTGCTTCTAGCTAATCTTTCAACAGAGTCATTTGTTTCAAGCTGATCTTTCTACAGGATGATTTGTTCCTCTCTACAAGTTGAATTGTTTCTAAATGATCCTTCTACAGGGTGATTTGTTTCAAGTTGATCTTTCTACAAGGTAATTGAAATGTAGCTAATCTTGCTACAGGGTGACTTGTTTCTAGCTGATCTTTCTACAGGTAAGTTGATTTCTGTACAGGGTGACTTGTTTCTACCAGATCTCTCTACAGGGTGATTTGTGTTGAGCTGATCTCTCTACAGGTTGATCTCTTTCTAGCTGATCTCTACAGGGTGAATTGTATCTAGCTGATTTCTCTACAGTGTCCAGCTGAATTCTCTACAGGGTGACTTGTTTCTGGCTGATCTCTCTACAGGGTGATTTGTTTCTAGCTGATCTCTACAGGGTGAATTGTTTCTAGCTGATTTCTCTACAAGGTTACTTGCTGAACTCCATAGAGTGATTTGTTTCTGCTAGATCTTTCTACAGGGTGATTTATGTCAAGCTGATCTCTCTACAAAGAGATTTGTGTGATTTTTTTCCAGTTGATCTCTCTTCATGGTGACTTACTTATATATAGCTGCATGAACTCTCAGTACATGGTGGACTTGTTTCTAGCTGATCTCTCTACAGGGCGGCTTGTTTCTACTAAACTTTCTATAGGCTGACTTGGAACATAACTGAACTCTCTGCAAGATGACTCGTTTCTAGTTGATATCTCTACAGAGTGATTTGTTTCCATGCAGCTGATTTCTCTAGTTAGAGATTTGCTTCTAGCTGATCTCTCTACTGACAGTCTGTGTGACTTGGTTCTAGCTGATCTTTGTACAGGGTAATTTGTTTTAGCTGATCTTTTCCACAGGGTGACTTGTTTTTAACTCTACAAGGTGATTTGTTTTCAGCTGATCTCTCTACAGGATGCCTTGTTTCTAGCTGATTTATCTACAAGGTGATTTGTTTCAGCTGGTCTCTCTACGGGATGATTATGTAGCTGATCTTTCTACAGGGTAATTTGTTTCTAGCTGATCTCTCTACAAGATAACTTGTAGCCAGCTGAACTCTCAACAGGGTGACTTGAAATATAGTTGAACTCTCTTTAGGTTGACTGGTTTCTAGCTGAATACTCTACTGGGTGATTTGAAATGTGGTTTAACATTTTTGCAAGGTGAATTGTTGACTTGTTTCTAGTTGATCCCTCTACAGAGTGACCTTTTCTTAGTTAATCTCCATACACAGTGGCTTATAACAGTGTTAAATTCTCTACAATACATAGATGAATGCTTTAAGAAGTAATTATTTGATTCTTAGTTGGCTGCTCTATTAGGGTGACTGCTCTATTAGAGTATCTCGATCGCGCACTTGTTACACCCGTTGACTTTCGTCAGTAGTCCCTTGTAAACTACTGAAAGATCATTCTAAAATAATTATTCTACCTCTCTACCTATATTCAGCTGATTCCATTAACTATTTACCTGAAAAGCGTGATAAGTAATAGGGTCCGCAATCCGAAAAATCAACTTTCACAAATCGATCCCCCTACCATTGTGGGATGTTCATTGTAGTATCCTATTGCTAGATCCACCATGAAACCAGAGGCACGATTGTTGTCTTCACAGAACTATCAATTTTAGCATTTCGTGAGATGCAAAAATTATTTTTAAAATTTCGGACTCCACACAAAGAACAGGATAGAATTTGCTGTTTAGCTAGATATTATTTAGAGTTAATGTAGTTAAAAAGTATGCACAGTAATAAGCAAATGATTTACTGGGTTCCCGGCACAGGGTTGCCTTCTCTCAAAAAGCAGAAAACGAAACACGAATTTTCGAATTCAAACTGCCCTACTAGCCAAGACAAGACAAAGCCAACTCATCCTTATAGTGATGTGATAAGGTTGGATGCATAGTCTGTCTATGCTGTTAGTTTGGAAAGGATCTGAGACTTCTCACCATCTGGATGAAGAAAGTCAAATTTTTTGTGCGTCATCTCAAGGGATTCTCTCAATGGTACCAAAGTGCTTTCCCAGTGGAAGATGATTGCGGATCCAGATGAGTTTCTGGGGTTTCAACAAAACCCCCCTTTTAAATTTAGCTTAGTGGCATTCTCATTACATAAACATTGTTGTATTGACAATTTGTCATAGCAAACAACTATATACCAGTAGCATGCATGCAGTTGCACTTAACTAACACCATTTATAGCTATTAAACCATCAGCAACACTTCATTTTTCATCTCCCACTGCATTAAAAACGATTGAGATACTCATAATAGAGCAGTCAAGTAACTACTCTAATAGAGCAATCAAAGCCACAGCTTGTAGTCACCATATTTTCCCTATAATTAGCTATAGTATTTAGTAATCATTTACAGTTTAAAGTATCGAATTTATTGTAATTGCTAACAAAAAAATAGCCTAAAATCCAATCTCAGAGCTTCTAAAATCTCAAAATTTTCCAGAGAATTGTTATCAGATGCCTTATTTAGCTATACCAATTTTCAGAAACCCCTTTTGAAAAATCCTAGATCTGCCACTGTTTCCGGTATTTCTGATGCCACACTGGTTACTTAATTTTGTTTAGAATGATGATAAATGATGGTTCAAAACGTTTGGTAGTAGTAGTTGGTGTTTCTGTGATTTCATATGATGCAGTATACCAGCAGCTCACCAGGAGCTCCACCCAGCTCGAATAAAAAATTAAGATTTTGTGCATTTTTCGGTTTGTTTTGGGATGTTTTGCAGCATAATGGTGATGTAGGGTGATCTAGTGAAGATTTGAAGCTGCTGTGGAGCGTGACAGGTGAAGTCAAATTTTGACAATTTTGCTGCCTCCTTTTGATGCATAGCTTAGAGCGAGCCGTTGAAGCTGTGGATGAAATAATAATTGACAACCGCTGTTACCAAACGTTCAGGGACATCTTTTGCCATAGTTTAAGTCTATAATATTGATGATTGTTGTGGCTGGAGAAGTGCTGGAAATGGGTAGAATTTGCAACACAATTCTTTGATGCTGCAAAAAATCTTTACGCTCGTCACCCAGATGGTGAAAAGTCTCAGATTTTTTCCAAACTAACAGCATAGACAGACTATGCACCCAACTGTATCGAAACACTATGAGGAAGAGTTGGCTTCTCTTGCCCTGGGTGGTAGGGCAGTTTGAATTCGAAACTTTGTATTTCTTTGTCTGTTTTTTTTTTTTTTTTTCCAAAGAAAGCAACCTTGTGCCGGGCACCCAGCAAACCATTTACGTATTTCTGTGCGTAGTTTTCAACTAGAGTAAGCCAACAATGTTCAACCATCATCGGTTCGGACACGATTTTTCTTTAAACCCGCAAAGAATATTTCTTCTCTTGCTATGCCTTTGGAGAGATCTTGGCTATAAACTCTTGCATGCAAAATTTCAGACCTACAGCTTCTTCGTCTGGCTGCAGGAGCTGCAAAAGTGACTTGTCCAAATGTTCTCAATTCTCGGATAAAAGTATGTATTATCGGTCGAGTGGCACTGCTCGTAATGCTTGAAGCTGATCAAGTCTTTCTGTGCTTGATATGAAAGAGCAACTCTTATACTTTCAGCAACTCTTATACTTTCCAGATATATGCAGATATTTGGATTAGTCCTTATTGGCTCTGTGAATTGCAAAGCTCCAAAGTCACCTCTGTCGTGCAATCTTAAATTCGGCCACACGTAAAGCTCGTGCAAATCAAATAGTTACCTATATCGAATTCAAAGCAATTTTTATGAACATTGAGAGCATCAGCTACCATTCAATAGTAAATAGACACATGCACAATGGCTGCAACTTTATTTTTGTACGAATAGCTACATTGCATTTAGGCCTCTCTGACTAGCTACTGCACGCAGCACACATATACACCATCCAAATCCACTTAAATAGGGTTTTTACTAACCCCTGCCTTAAAAATGTGAAAAGCGTCTCTCCAAAATACGCAGTACATTAGCCAGATCGAAACACTCTAATAGAATAGTCACCTATTATACAATTGTAATCAGAAAATCTGAGGGCCACGCTCAGGCATATTCACTTCAGTGAGACTATTAATATATGAATTTCGTTGATTACATGCTTAAATACTGATTACATGTGATAATACATTGGCTGATTGTTGTATTAGAGCAATTGACTGCTCTATTAGAGTATTTCAATCTGCATGGCTAATGTCCTGGACATTTTGAAGAGAAACTTTTGATGTTTTTAAGCCAGGGGATAGTAAAAACCCCGTTTAAGTGGATTAGGATTGTGTATATGTGTGCTGGGTGAAGTAGCTAGGCTGCTACTGTCAGAGAAGCCTAAATGCAATGTAGCTATTCGTACAAAAATCAAGGTGCGGTCATTGTGTATGTATCTATTTACTATTGAATGGTAGCTGATGCTCTCAATGTTCATAAAAGTTGCTTTAAATTTGATATAGGTAACTATTTAATTTGCACGAGCTTCACATGTGGCAGAATTTAAGATTACACGACAGAGGTAACTTTGGAGCTTTGTAATTCACGGTGGGGACTATTCTACGGAACGGAATGGAACGGAACGGAATGATGGACTAAACTACGGAACAGAACGCTTTCTCAAATTGAAGCTTGCAACTTACCATTGCTGAAACCGCTACGAGTTATCAGTGGCACCTCCAGTGGGTGATTAAACATAAGATAAAAAGAATTAAAGGATCGATTGTGGGTTCTTGTTGGTTGTCATTAGTAACGAAGTATTAATTGTGGGATGAGCTGTATCAGTGATGTTCATCCTTGGTTCATCTACGGATATACCAAGAAGGGCACTTTATGTGAGCTGGTTTGCTCATTTTGACTTTAGAAAACAGTCTGGGCCGGCTTTTCAAGTCATATGTCAGTGTACAAATAAAGCAAGCAGGAAGACACTGGTAACAGGAAAGAGCCAGCTGAATTAAAACTTGAAGAATTTTGTGCAGTGAGAGGAGCAAATATTTTGGCAGATCGCAAAGGGGCTATATTCTGCGAACATCACTGAATTGTATGCATGGAGTTATTAACAGCTGGTGCAGTGGACTAATGCTGTATTCAATAGTGAACTGATTTTTTTCTGTTGCACAAATTCAAGGATGCGTCTGACTGCTAGCCTTGAATCAGGCCAAATGCCAAAACTCCAAGATCAACCAAATCTCAATTATAAGCCTAGCTATGCATGGAAACCATGCCCATAGCCACCAGGCAAATGTGATTTGGACCAAGATGTGTGTTTAATTTCAATGTATCTAGTCAAACCGGAAATGGAACACTCACATTAATTACATACCACCTAAGAATCCTAGGATTTCTTAAGTGTAACATTTCACATGCTTCACTTCAAACAAAACAGGTTAAATTTGTTCATCTATTTTCAAGTGATTCCCAGTCCAGCTGCATGGTCCATGAAATTACAGTGGGATCTTACAGTGTGGGCAGCTCTGTATTGGATCTACTCTAGAGTTGAGATTTCAAGGTAGACTGCCAATGTACCGACACTGTTGTAACATATTTAAGTGGAGGACAAATGAATACAGTAATGCTAGATTATTTAAGTATACAAATTTTTCATAATGAAATTGATATCCCATTTTGATTTGTACCTCCACTTTGCAACATATTCAAGAACAAGAAGTTACCACCCTTTTAATCTCCAACCGCTGTCATTAAATAACCAAGATCTCACCAGTCCTTGTTGTTTTCCATCTACAATTTTGCTTTGGAACAATAATGATCTAAAGGCTCTAATTCATATTTAGTATTTAAATCTGTAATTTACCTTGATGTGGTTTTACTAATTTTATTCTTCATTTCCTTTGAAGTTGTGCAGTATAGGTAAACAAAGATAAATTTTCTCTCCCATCTTATTGTAGGACTGAGAAAAAAATTTAATTATTTGTATACAGGCTCAAAATTGAGAAAATATAAAGCAAGTGAATTAATATTATACAGTCAGTTTGCTTTTGGATATTTAATGTCTCCAACTGTAACAAAAATTCAATGAATCCATACATACATCTCATCGCTGGTTGTCTGAACATTCTGCAAGTGATACCTCACTCAATCAACCATATATTCTGTTTATTAGACTGAATAAAGTCATGATCACCTAAACTTTTCCTGTCACCAGTAACTTTCTAGTTAATTTCTCTGTGGATATTACGCTCTGAAACTGAAGAAATTGAGTAGTCTTCTAACCTATTTATCTTGTCAAGATCACCAGAAGCAACTGACATCCAATCAGCTACTGTATTGTAGTAACAAAATTTGCCTTGGTCATGCAATAAATGAATTGAAGAGACCTGCTTGATATATCAGGTAATAGAACATTGCACTGCATGAAACAGCTATTAATATTTTATTATTATCCTATTCCATTTCCTGGAAGTTCCACTGATGAATGCAACTTCAGCAATGATAGCGGCTAGACAAGCTGTAAGTTTTGATTCAGAAAGCATTCCAATCTGTAAAATAGACCCCATCCTGGATTCAACTCACTACTCAGGCTAAGATATCTGACATTATGTAGTCCACTATTCTGTTAATGAATCATTGATGTTCACACAATATAGCCTCCTTGAGGTATCTGAATGTTTGCTCTTCACACACTGCACAAAATTCCTTTAGATTCTGTTTAGCTTGACAGAGTTGATTCAGCTTGTCACAATACTTGTTTCCTTTGTAGTGTAGCTACATACTGCCGGATTTATGCCTATTAGAAAGGCTGAGCCCCAGATTGTACATTCTAAAGTTGAAGTAAGCAAAAACAACTCACATATTAGCAAAAACAAGTCATGCATGAATTAAGTTCCCTACTTGATACATCCGAAGATAAACAGCAAGAACCCACAATCGATCTTTATCTTCTTGGGGTAGCAGCTGGAAGTGCCACCGATAACTTGTACAGCAATGGTAAGCTGCAAGCTTCAATTTGAGAAAGCATTCTGTTCCGTTGTTTAGTCCATCATTCCGTTCCGTTCCGTTCCGTTCCGTAGAATTAGACCCCACCGTAATTCACAGCCAATAAGGAATAATCCAAATATCTGCATATATCTGGAAAGTATAAGAGTTGCTCTTTCATATCAAGCACAGAAATACTTGATCAGCTTCAAGCATTACGAGCAGTGCCACTCGACCGATAATACATATTTTTGTCCGAGAACTGAGAACATTCGGACAAGTCACTATTGCAGCTCCTACAGCTAGACGAAGAAAGCTACAAGTCTGAAATTTTGCATGCAAGAGTTTATGGCCAAGACGTTTCCAAAGGCATAGCAAGAGTAGAAATATTCTTTGTGGGTTTAAAGAAAAATCGTGTCCGAACCCATGGTGGTCGAACATTGATGGCTTACTCTATAACAACTCTGGATACTATTTGGCTAAGTAGCAAGTTTCATCTAGTCCTTTGTGTGGAGCACGAAATTTTAAAAATAAATCTTGCATCTTGTGAGATACTGATAATGATATTTCTGTGAAGACAACAATCGTGCCTCCGGTTTCATGGTGGATCAAGCAATGGGATACTACAATGAACATCCCACAATGGTAGGGGTATTGTTTTGTAGAATGAGTTGATTTTTTGGTAGACCATCATGATTATGATGAATGTGTACAACAAAAAAGAGACAAATATGTAGCTATTCATCGGACTAACATGCGACCACAGATCTGATCTACACAGCAGTCAGTTGTGGGCATGGCAAGGAAAGAAAAAGTGTAACTACATGCGTACGTACATACATACATACAACAAGAAAAAGCCCTATAAGGTATCTACAAAATCTAGTTCAATCAGTCTGGGTAGATAGTCCATTCTTTACAGTTCCTCCCAAAAAAGATCCTCTGAGATGTAGAAATTGATTCCCCGGCCATTTCATTCAAAACAGCTCTAACACTGGCTTTTTAAAACAATAAAATTAATCTTGATCCACGAAAAAAACTACATCTTTAATAAGTGCATTGACTGAATCAGGAAAGTACTACTAAAAACTCAATCATGCTATTTTTACACACGGTTGGAATTTTTGCTATAACTCCATGATTGTTAGTGCGATTTCTTTCAAACCACAAAAGGTTTGCACTACGATAGTTACTCCATTCACAGAACGATTGTCAAGTTATTCTATTACGCGGTTTACCCTTGAGGCGTGGCAACAAATCACCTTTGGATTTTTGAAAAATCGCACGTAACTCCCTTGTTCTTTGTCTAATATCTACCATAATTGGACTGCAAATGTACAGTATCACACTCTTACTGCCCTCCAAAGTTTAAGTAAATCGGCCAAAGCACCAGCGAGTTATTATTAGTTTTCTAAAGTGCGCGAGACAAAGAAGAAAAAGATTAAGAAGAAAAATACAAAGAAAATATGATGGACTTTGAATGCGCGTATCTTAGTGATGGATAGGCGGATTCACCTCAAATTTGGAATAGGAAGTACCCTACTTCGAGGGAGGTTCCACTGCAAAAATGGTTAATTTCCGTCTAGCCATTATTGAGCTATGGATGCGTGAAAACAGCATTTTCTTGGTTCCTGTAAAATACACACTTGTCTGTCGCGTGCCCATACTGGCTGTACTTGGCCGCACGATATCGTGTGTCTTGATATCTCTGAAAAACATGCATTGATTCCTACTGCAATTTTTATTGAATTAGATAGTTTTAATGTAAACATTAAAAAATAACATATTAAATAGCTTTAGCATATTGTACATACACAGTCAGTAAACCCATACAGAAATAACCTGGTTGTAAAACAGGTACCTAAATAAAGTAGTCAGAATAAAATTAACAGACTTTAAATGTAACAACAGTTACTGATATCAAAGGGTAGCTATCATTAAGGTATGCAAGATACATTGAAGTATGTTTCATACTTCCTTTTACATTTTTTATTCCTTCATGTACGCATGTGTGTATATAATGTTGTAGGGAAGTATCCTTGTTCAGGCCTAGTCTTTTGGTGCCGCCCCTCCAATGTGGATAAATTGCATAGCTAATGCATAAATATCAAATAAACTAATAAATTCCATGCACATAAAGGTCGTGTGTCCGTGAGAATTATCAACTACCAAATCATCACATTCAACATAGTTTCATATCACCTACTTCCTGCACTTTAAACATTACCTTCTGCTTCACTTCCACCTGGACATTTCTGTGTAGCTGCTTGACCAGTGATAGTTGCTGGCCATGTTATGTTCCATGTTTCATCTTGTTCAGATGGACACCCTGTCAGAAATGACCACTATTATGTAAACAAAATGAGGTTGAGGTACATACATTACATTGTGGACAGTCTAATATACTGTACTGTACATTTGGCATCATTTAGTCTATAGAAGATTATGAATTAAGCATTCAGTTTCATTCTGGGTCTCAAATAAGCACCTAGTGCAGCTGATTGTTAGTGCTTTGTAGTGCTATAATCAAGGAGATTAGCAATGATTACTTTATGGTTTTCCTTTTAAACTTGAATATCCTTAGAAATACAACCACTAGAGTACAACACTGAGGTATCAGTTGATTCCGAAGAATATGGGAATAGTAGTTTGTAAACATTCCGCCTTTGCATAGTCAATGGTCTCATTCTCTTACTAAGTTGAAGAGTCGTTTGAAAGAAGCGGTATGGTGTAGTTGCAGCACACTAGCATTAGTGCTTACAAAATGTATCTTTGCAAGATAGGAAAAAATTATGCAAGTATCTAGGGATCATAGAAACAAAAAAGTAATGAAGCTGAGCAAGGGAAGTTGCCCTATACGTGCAGCTATACTAGTGCACATTTAATTCCTATTTCAATCAGCCTATAGACAACTTCCCTTGTTTCATTACAGTTCATTTCCATCCCTACATACTCAAGTTCATAACCTTTTCATTTTTTGTACTTGTTTGTTTACTATTTTGCAACAAAATTGTGACCGGTTGGTGAAAAGGGGTCTTACACATACATCCAATTTAAGAGTATTGGAAATTCGTAATGTCAAATTGGAATAAGTTATTACTTTGAAATTTGGACAGTAGTAAGCACCCACATAGGTTAATGGATGGAGAACATTTCAGGCTTGTATCTTTCTTGCACACAAAGTTATTGTCTTCCAAGTTCATAGAATTGGATGTGTGTGTGGAAGATTCCTTTTTCACAAATCAGGTCACAACTTATGACTGGTGGATGCAATGAAGAAAAGAAGGGTGATAGATATTTTATAAAGTTGATCGAACATCAAAATACAGTACACTTCTGACTATCAATTACTGAAAAGCGATTTGGCCATTTCACTTTGTTTTCAGCTACATTTTCCCAGTTACATGCACAGCACTACACTGAAGCAAATAAAACCAACAGAGTCTCTGCATTTAATCCACTCACCACAGAAATTACACACAAATTCCAATTATATAAGTGATAGCCAGTATCAAGAAGTCATTGAAAAGCTTCTCACAAATCAACATTTATACTTTGCAGTGATGGAGAGAGATACGGGAGTAAGTCCATGATGCATTACATATTGTAGCTACTGTGGTAGGTAAATAGGCACATTTCGGCCCTACACAATGTCAAGAAATGAAGAAGTCAAGCATGTAACGCTAAATATAGTCAAGATGTGCCTCGCTGAAGCATCAGTCAGTCAGTCAGTCAGTCAGTCAGTCAGTCAGTCAGTCAGTCAGTCAGTCAGTCAGTCAGTCAGTCAGTCAGTCAGTCAGTCAGTCAGTCAGTCAGTCAGTCAGTCAGTCAGACAGTCAGTCAGTCAGTTAGCTACAGTAGTTAGTTACTCATGGTTAGTTATTTGGTATATAGAAGGTATGATAAAAATTTTCAAAAAATTCAATTGAAACTTATTGAAAGTGTTTCGGGTTGCCTTCAATACTATTAGAGCTTCAATACATATACATAACAAATACTGCCAAGTCATCATGAAGGAAAGATGAGGATTCTCTGGCAGGAAAGTACTATTGGGAAAAATGCTCACCTGATTCAAGAGTGGAATTGCAGAATGAACTACTTTGTTCACCAGTACTAGTGTTACTATATATACTGGGGCAGAAATCCTGTTTTAAAAAAAAAACTTTAACTATAACCATTATTTGTTTTGCACACCTCTTCACATTGAGGTTGATCACAGTCCAAGCCTACATCAGGAAATCCATCACTGTCCGAGTCTAATCCACACACATTACCATCACCAACATGGGAGGAATTATTGCACTGTAAATTTATATAATTATAACATCAATAGGTATAAACCAATGAAGTAATGACTCACTGTACAATTTTGGGAACTACACACACATGGTGGAGTACTAGGTCCAGTGCATACTGTATGTATAGTGGTCTCAGTATCAGTATTACAGGAGCAATATACTGCATGAATAGAGTGCACAATACTACGTATTATAACAGCACAATGATTATATAGAAAATAACTCTCACTGTTTGGTTGAAATGCAGACACTTCAACATCCTCATAAATTAAATTGACTTGTTTGCGGGTTCTGTTATGTTCCCTACCATCTAAAATATTTGTGAGATTCTCTGCTATGTCTGGAGGAACAGTTGATGTTAGCAGACCAAATGATAATGTAAAGTTGAAAATGCTCGACCCATCTGGAGCAATGTAAGTTTGAGATGTAGTCATTGGCTGACGGATCTCAATAGAAGTATTCAGCATTTGTATAACCTACAGTACAGTAAATGAAGGACAAAAATGAATTAAATAAATCTTTGTGTGGATTTGCATAAACAATATAAGGTATGTATGATGCATTTATATTGTGCATATTCATCAAGACACACAATTGTGTGTCGTGCGGCCAAGTACAGCCAGTGCGGGCGCACGACAGACAAGTGTGTATTTTACAGGTACTAAGAAAATATCGTTTTCACGCATCCGTAGTTTGATAATGGCTGGACAAAATTAACCAGTTTTGCTGTGGAACTCCCTCAGGGTGGGGCACCTCCTATTTCAAATTTGAGCTGAATCTGCCAGGCCATTACGGAGATATGCACCTTCAAAGTTATTATTATTATTATTATTATTATTAAATTAATGCTTTACAGCATATAGGTACTGAAAGCAAATGGCAAGTACTAAACTACACCAACATAAAATTAATTAACTACAAAACTTAAAGTACACTAGAGGATAAAATTAGATAATTAATTAGTTACAGAACTGATTTATAGGAAAAGTGGGGAGGTAAAGTTATGGTAGTTTGTCGTAAAGTGGAGGTTTTGTCGTTCTAACACACTGGCTACAGGGACAGAGGTAGTGGAAGGTATGTACATCATTGTCATTAAACTCTTGTATGAAGTGATTCCACATAATATTATAGATGTACAATTTGTGCTTGATGGATGTTATTTGAGCTGTTAAATCCACTGTAGGTAGAGAGTTCCACAGGCGGGGTACTTGGTGAAAGTAGAAATGATGAGTTAAGTTTGTGGAGCACCTGTGGTGAACCAACTTTGCAGATGAACCAAATCTAGTGTTCAGTGAGTTAGCTAAAGTGTATGGTATTTGTTGCACGCCAACAAATTAAAGTTAACATAGTAGTCAGTGTTGCATCATGCTCTGGTATGTTCATTGCAGGCTCATGCTTTGCACATGCTATGCACATGCTATAGGAACTAAGACTCATTAGAATACCACAGAGGTCATAGGTGGCTTGTGGGATGGGGAATGTGTCAGCAACAACATACAGTATGAATCTAATTACAACTCATGCATGACATAATGAATCTAAATATACCCCAGTTGCTCCAGACGATTCTAGAACTTTCTTCACAAATTGGTGTAGAGTATAAAAAGCCACAGTGATATCAGGAAGGCTACATTTGACTAAACAGCAATCTACCTTAAGCTGGCTTATCTATCTGTATACCCACCCATCCCCCCCTCTGATAATATTTTTTATATATGTGCAAATGTGTAGCAAGAATAGCCACATGTGTACGTACCTCTGTATAAGCGTCATACAACCCTAGGTACACTCATTAGCCCCTTTTCATTTCTCTTGAGTTCTATTGGTAACTGAGGATTGAGGGCTTTGCTGCTTTACATACTATGACAACTTTATGGCTTATGTATATTGCAGACTTGTATCCTATAACTACTCAATTTTTGCTGTCAATCTTCCAGTTATAAGTAATCTAATCCAAAACAGCCAAGCTGTAAAAAAAGTGTGCGGCCCTCAAAAAGGTTATGGTGAAAAAAGATGTGAAATCCAAGGTGGCAGCCAAGAAATGGCTGTGATGGTAGGTTAATGGCAAAAATTTTAATTACGACAATTCAGGTGAATTAGGTACCGAGTCCTAGTGGAGGAGGCAACACAAATTCACCTGAATTGTTGTAATTAAAATTTTTGTAATTAACCTGCCATTACAGCCATTTCTTGGCCGCCACCTTGGATTTCACATCTTTTTTCACCATAGCCTTTTTGAGGGCTGCACACTTTTTTTACAGCTTGGCTGTTTTGGATTAGATTTCACTTCTTTTTGTATTCTATACCCCAAGCCGGCCTATTGCCGGATTTGGGGCTTTTTTAACCTATCATTTTTTCTTTACCACAGGAAGAAGAAAAGATGAAGCAGATGTTAAATACTTTAAATAATTCTGAATTTATCAGTAAATGTACAAGTTATATATCAAGACACACGGTAGTGTGTCGTGCGGCCCAAGAAGCCGGCGCGTAACACCCGTGAGTATATTGACAGGAAGAAAGAAAACGCAATTTTCGCACCTCCGTAGCTCTGTGCTACCTTGATGAAACAAGACGATTTTTGCTGTGGACACTCCCTCCAACTTCAGCACTCCACATTCCAAATTTGAGCGAAATCGCTTCAAGCATTCCCGAGATATGCGACTTCAAAAATTGGCTTAGTTTCTTCTTCCTCTTTTCGCACACTTAAAAAAACTGCTATAAAACGCGAATGCCATATCCGATCGCCTTGAAATTTGGCATACAGAAGGGGGGTAAACGGCGCATCTCTCTACCAACTTTGGCTGGAATACGATAAACAGGCAAAGAGTTATGAGCGATTATTCACGAAAAATAACACCAATATGTTGTCACGCCTACAGGGTAAACCGCGTATGGGAAGAAGCTGAAAATCGGTGGGTGAATAGGTTAACTATTGAACCTCAAACCTTTTGTGGTTTGAAAGAAATCGAGCTAAAAACCAGGAAGATACAGCGAGAAAACCAACAGTATGTAACAATTACGCAATCGAGATTAGCTAATAAAAAAAACGACTGCTTGCCACGCCTACCAGATAAACCGCTTGGGGTAATGCTTTGAAAATCGCTGTACAGATGGAGTTATCATCTTAGAAAGGCTATTCAATGGTGTAGAAGAATCAGACTTAAAGCCACGGAGTTATAACACGAAATCCAACTAGGTGTAGCAAGTGCGAGATCGAGATACTCTAATAGAGCAGTCATCCTAATAGAGCAGTCATCCTAATAGAGCAGTCATCCTAATAGAGCAGTCATCCTAATAGAGCAGTCACCTGAAGAGAAATCAAGAGATCAGCTAGAAACAAGTAACCTGTATAGAGATCAGCTACAAACAAGTCACCCTGTAGAGAGATCAGCCACGAACAATTCACTCTGTAGAGAGATCAGCTAGAAGAAGTTACCTTGTAGGGAATTCATGCAACTATAGAAAGAGATAATTCAGCTAGAAGAAATCACCTTGCAGAGTTCAGCTGCAAAGAAACCACAGTGTAGAGAGTTCAGCTACAAACAAATCGCCCTGTAGAGAGATCAGCTAGAAGAAGTTGTTACCTTGTGGAGAGTTCAGCTACAAAGAAACCATCATGTATAGAGTTCAGCTGCAACAAATCACCTGTAGAGAGTTCAGCTACAAACAAATCACCCTATAGAAAGATCAGCTAGAAGAAGCTACCTTGTAGAGAGTTCATTTACAAAGAAACCACCATGTAGAGAATCATTTACAAACTAGTAACCCTGTAGAGACATCAGCTAGAAGAAGTTACCTTGTAAAGAGTTCAGCTACATAGAAACCATTCTGTAAAGAGCTCAGCTGCAAACAAATCACCTGTACAGAATTCAGCTACAAACAAATCACCCTGTAGAGACATCAGCTAGAAGAAGTTACCTTGTTGATAGTTCAGCTACAAACAAATCACCCTGTAGAGAGATCAGCTAGAAGAAGTTACCTTGTAGAGAGTTCAGCTACAAAGAAACCATCATGTGGAGAGTTCAGCTGCAAACAAATCACCTGTAGAGAGTTCAGCTACAAACCAATCTCCCTGTAGAGAGATCAGCTAGAAGAAGTTTCCTTGTAGAGAGTTCAGCCACAAACAAATCACCCTGTAGAAAGATCAGCTGGAAGAAGTTACCTTGTAGAGAGTTCAGTTACAAAGAAACCATCATGTAGAAAGTTCAGCTACAAACTAGTGACCTTGTGGAGACATCAGCTAGAAGAAGCTACCTTGTAGAGAGTTCAACTACAAAGAAACCATTCTGTAAAGAGCTCAGCTGCAACCAAATCACCTGTACAGAATTCAGCTACAAACAAATCACCCTGTAGAAAGATCAGCAAGAAGAAGTCACCTTGTAGAGAGTTCAGCTACAAAGAAACCACCATGTAGGGAGTTCAGCTGGAAGAAGTTACCTTGTAGAGAGTTCAGCTACAAAGAAACCATCATGAAGAGAGTTCAGCTGCAAACAAATCTCCCTGTACAGAGTTCAGTTAGAAGAAGTTACCTTGTAAAGAGTTCAGCTACAAAGAAACCATTCTGTAAAGAGCTCAGCTGCAAACAAATCACCTGTACAGAATTCAGCTGCAAACAAATCACCCTGTAGAGAGATCAGCTAGAAGAAGTTATCTTGTAGATAGTTCAGCTACAAACAAATCACCCTGTAGAGAGATCAGCTAGAAGAAGTTACCTTGTAGAGAGTTCAGCTACAAATTTAAAGAAACCATCATGTGGAGAGTTCAGCTGCAAACAAATCACCATGTAGGGAGTTCAGCTAGAAGAAGTTACCTTGTAGAGAGTTCAGCTACAAAGAAACCACCATGTAGGGAGTTCAGCTAGAAGAAGTTACCTTGTAGAGAGTTCAGCTACAAAGAAACCATCATGAAGAGAGTTCAGCTGCAAACAAATCTCCTTGTAGAGAGTTCATTTAGAAGAAGTTACCTTGTAGAGAGTTCAGCTACAAAGAAACCATTCTGTAAAGTGCTCAGTTGCAAACAAATCACCTGTATAGAATTCAGCTACAAACAAATCACACTGTAGAGAGATCAGCTGGAAGAAATTACCTTGTAGAGAGTTCAGCTACAGTACAAAGAAACCACCATGTAGACAGTTCAGCTGCAAAGAAATCACCCTGTAGAAAATTCTGTCACAAACAAATTGCCCTGTAGAAAGATCAGTTAGAAGAAGTTATCTTGTAGAGAGTTCGGCTACAAAGAAACCACCATGTAGGGAGTTCAGCTAGAAGAAGTTACTTTGTAGAGAGTTCAGCTACAAAGAAACCATCATCTAGATAGTTCAGCTGCAAACAAATCACCTGTAGAGAGTTCAGCTACAAACCAATCTCCCTGTAGAGAGATCAGCTAGAAGAAGTTTCCTTGTAGAGAGTTCAGCCACAAACAAATCACCCTGTAGAAAGATCAGCTGGAAGAAGTTACCTTGTAGAGAGTTCAGTTACAAAGAAACCATCATGTAGAAAGTTCAGCTACAAACTAGTGACCTTGTGGAGACATCAGCTAGAAGAAGCTACCTTGTAGAGAGTTCAACTACAAAGAAACCATTCTGTAAAGAGCTCAGCTGCAACCAAATCACCTGTACAGAATTCAGCTACAAACAAATCACCCTGTAGAAAGATCAGCAAGAAGAAGTCACCTTGTAGAGAGTTCAGCTACAAAGAAACCACCATGTAGGGAGTTCAGCTGGAAGAAGTTACCTTGTAGAGAGTTCAGCTACAAAGAAACCATCATGAAGAGAGTTCAGCTGCAAACAAATCTCCCTGTACAGAGTTCAGTTAGAAGAAGTTACCTTGTAAAGAGTTCAGCTACAAAGAAACCATTCTGTAAAGAGCTCAGCTGCAAACAAATCACCTGTACAGAATTCAGCTGCAAACAAATCACCCTGTAGAGAGATCAGCTAGAAGAAGTTATCTTGTAGATAGTTCAGCTACAAACAAATCACCCTGTAGAGAGATCAGCTAGAAGAAGTTACCTTGTAGAGAGTTCAGCTACAAATTTAAAGAAACCATCATGTGGAGAGTTCAGCTGCAAACAAATCACCATGTAGGGAGTTCAGCTAGAAGAAGTTACCTTGTAGAGAGTTCAGCTACAAAGAAACCACCATGTAGGGAGTTCAGCTAGAAGAAGTTACCTTGTAGAGAGTTCAGCTACAAAGAAACCATCATGAAGAGAGTTCAGCTGCAAACAAATCTCCTTGTAGAGAGTTCATTTAGAAGAAGTTACCTTGTAGAGAGTTCAGCTACAAAGAAACCATTCTGTAAAGTGCTCAGTTGCAAACAAATCACCTGTATAGAATTCAGCTACAAACAAATCACACTGTAGAGAGATCAGCTGGAAGAAATTACCTTGTAGAGAGTTCAGCTACAGTACAAAGAAACCACCATGTAGACAGTTCAGCTGCAAAGAAATCACCCTGTAGAAAATTCTGTCACAAACAAATTGCCCTGTAGAAAGATCAGTTAGAAGAAGTTATCTTGTAGAGAGTTCGGCTACAAAGAAACCACCATGTAGAGAGTTCAGCTAGAAGAAATTACTTTGTAGAGAGTTCAGCTACAAAGAAACCATCATCTAGATAGTTCAGCTGCAAACAAATCACCTGTAGAGAGTTCAGCTACAAACAAATCTCCCTGTAGAGAGATCAGTTAGAAGAAGTTACCTTGTAGAGAGTTCAGCTACAAAGAAACCATTCTGTGAAGAGCTCAGCAGCAAAAAATCACCTGTACAGAATTCAGCTACAAATAAATCACCCTGTAGAGAGAACAGCTAGAAGAAGTTACCTTGTTGATAGTTCAGCTAAAAACAAATCACCCTGTAGAGAGATCAGCTAGAAGAAGTTACCTTGAAGAGCGTTCAGTTACAAAGAAACCACCACTGTAATAAATATATGTATTATATATATAATTTGTACATTTACTAATAAAATCAGAAATATTTAAGGTACATCTGCTTCATCTTTTCTTCTTCCTGGGGTAAAGAAAAAAGATAGGCTTTAAAAGTCCCAAAGCAGGCCATAGGCCGGCTTTGGGGTATACAAATACAAAAAGAAGTGAAATCTAATCCAAAACAGCCAAGCTGTAAAAAAAGTATGCGGCCCTAAGAAAGGCTATGGTGAAAAAAGATGTGAAATCCAAGGTGGCGGCCAAGAAATGGCTGTGATGGTAGGTTAATAGTAAAAATTTTAATAACGACAATTCAGGTGAATTTTGAGCCAATTGACCAAGCGGCACCAAAATTCACCTGAATTGTCATTATTAAAATTTTTACCATTAACCTACCATCACAGCCATTTCTTGGCCGCCACCTTGGATTTCACATCTTTTTTCACCATAGCCTTTTTGAAGGCAGCACACTTTTTTTACAGCTTGGCTGTTTTGGATTAGATATATATAATACATATATTTATTACAGAACTCTCTGCATGGTGGTTTCTTTGTAACTTAACACTCTACAAGGTGACTTCTTCTAACTGATCTCTCTACAGGGTGATTTGTTTGTAGCTGAACTATCTACAAGGTGACTTTTTCTAGCTGATCTCTCTACAGGGTGAATTGTTTGCAGCTGAGCTCTTTACAGAATGGTTTCTTTGTAGCTGAACTCTCTACAAGGTAACTTCTTCTAGCTGATCTTTCTACTGGGTGATTTGTTTGTAGCTGAATTTTCTACAGGGTGACTTGTTTGCAACTGAACTCTCTACATGGTGGTTTCTTTGTAGCTGAAATCTCTACAAAGTGAATTAATCTAGCTGATCTTTGTACACGGTATTTTGTTTGTAGCTGAACTATCTATAAGGTGATTTATTTGTAGCTGATCTCTCTGCAGGTTGATTTGTTTCTAGCTGATCTATCTACAAGTTGATTTGTTTGTTGCTGATCGCTCTAAAGGTTGATTTGTTTGTAGCTGAACTCTCTGCAAAGTGTTTTGTTTGTAGCTGATCTCTCTACAGGGTAATTTGTTTGTAGCTGAACTCTCTCCACAGTGACTTGTGTGTAGCTGAATTCTCGAGAGTGACTTTATTGTAGCTGAATTCTCTACAGGGTGCATGACTTGTTTATACCTGAACTCTCTTCAGTGTGACTTGTAATGTTCTGAATCTCTAGAGTGATATATTTATAGCTTAGCTCTCCACAGGGTGGCTTGCTTCTTGCTGAACTGTCTAAGATTAACTGTTTGCAGCTGAACTCCCTACAGAATAAGTTTTAGTTGTAATGTAATAAAATTCTATAATGGAGTAAATAAATTAGCCGAATGCTCTATTAGGGTGACTGTTCTATTAGAGTATCTCGATCTCGCATTTGCTACACGGAGTTGGCTTTCGAATCATAACTCAGTGGTTTGTAATCTGATTCTTCTGTACTACTGCAAGGACTTTCTATGAAGATTATTCCAGCTATACACCGATTTTCAGCTCATTGCTCTAAGCGGTTTGCCTAGTAGGCGTGAAAAATAATACTTTTTATTCATAAAATCGATCGCGTAATTGTGATACAGGTTGGGTTTTGTGTCATATCTCTATGGTCTTTATCTCGATTCGTTTCACACTACCGAAAGGCACTCCTACGATGGTTACTCCATCTACATAGCAATTTTTAACTCATTTCATGAAGCGGTTTACCCTGTAGGCGTGACAACAAATCGATCTTGTTTTATGCGAATAATCGGTCATAACTCCTGAACTATTCATCGGATTTGCACCAAATTTGATGCTAGGATTCGCATTTGGACTCCCGTTCTGTGCGCCAAATTTCAAGGCGATCGGAATACGCGTTTGTGTTTTATAGCAATTTTTGCAAGTGTGCGAAAACACGAAGAAAAAAATCTAAACTTTGGCAGCTCGTATTTCGGAAATGGCAGGAGCGATTTACTTCAAATTTGGAATGTATACTCCCCCGGCTGGCGGGCAACTCTGTAGCAAATTTGGTTCCAATCAGATAAGGGATCACCGAGATACAAAGGTGTGAAAATGACGTTTTCTTTCTTCCTGTCAATATACTCACGGTGTGGCGGGTCATACATACATTGGCGTATAATGACAAATATTGTCTTTATGCTTAAAGACAACATTTTACGCCAATCATTTCTTTAATCCTAAAGAAAAGATTTTACGCCAAGCTTGCCATTAAGTACTTAATGACAAGCTTTTACGCCACTGTCATTGGTATAAAATCCATTGTGAAAGTAATTTTACTGGGAAGTACACTATAAAAGGAAGATTTTACGCCAAGCAATTAAAAACAAAGAATTCATGTGACTATCCTTACTAATCACGTGATGCCTACCTAATATTACATAACTGTACCTGTAAGTATCCGTATTCTACCGTTTCATCATGCTTTCACTGCTCACCACAAATGTGCTGCCGAGGGGCGGGCGCCGCCATACATCAATGAATAATGATTCGTATTAGTAGCGTTTCTTTAACTGCTTCATCCAGATAGCACTTTCGTTCTATTGTAATAAAAAGAGTTTAGCAGCTGAGGCGATCTTTAAATAGAACAAATAAATGTGCGCATGCATCATTTTTGGTGCAATGCTTCATGCTGTGTGCGAAGAAGCTGGAGTCGAAAAAAAAACGATATACAAGGTGCTTTTTAGTGATTACACAGTTGTCTAAAGCTAATTTGTATTAAACTTTGTAGACCTGGATAAAGAAGCATTAGCTGTAGCAGAGAAAGTGAATTGGTTACTCCAGTGACTGCTGTGAGACCAGATGCAACCAGTGTAATGTTCTGTGGCATAAACACCCAAAGCGAGTTTCACACAGTTTCAATTTCCAGTTAAGTATTTAGCTCCTTGCTGGTGTGGTGCATCCTTTGATAATGAACTCCAATAGAAGGCTAGTCTTTGCAACGATGAAACATTAGACACCTTTGCAGATTCTGGTGTTTTAATGGTAAGCTACTAATATTACTGTAGCAACTGTTCTTTGCTAGGCCTACGGTTGTAATGATACCACATTTTATGGCCAATTTGATGTGTGATATTTATTGCCAATACTACTGAGCTGTAACTGAAATTTTAACAGCCTGTAAACAATTACACAGCCACCTTTAGCAGCTGTTGTTTACAAAATATTGTTGGCCTAGACTTCGAGATATTGGTACCGATAGAGGTGTAGTATGGGTATAGCTCAATGTTTTGGCAAAATATATTGTTAGTAAAAAGCTATCACTGTTTACCTACTTGTAACAGGATTGATTTGAGTTATTAGACAAAGGCATGCGTAGAATGCTTTGATAATTGCAAAGTATGCATGGCTTTTATTTAGTTTCTTACTGAATGAACACCTATAGCCACAAACATGACAAACAAATTGCATTCTTTCAGCTATAAACACAGGCCATTGTCTAGATTACTAAAACATGCATTGTTAGGATTCTTCAGTGGATAGACACCCCTCAGGGATGATGTAATAATCACCTCAGCTCCGCCTTGGTGATTATTACATTATTCCTTTAGGGTTTTTTATCCACTGAAGAATCCTACAACACATGGCAGGTACAAGTACAAATTCATTTCATTGTCAGTTAGTTATAATCTCATGTAGAAAACTATAGGTTGTTTGTAGATTGTGGTATGTTAAGTATCTACATGGATCAGTCCCATTGTGGTAATGATATAATGCTAATATGGACTGTAGTTGTTTACTGTTACCATCCATAGTGTGGACCATAGAGCAGCATTCAAAGAAACAATATGATGCTTAGTGATGCACTGATAAGAGATTTTGTCAATTAGCTGATATTGAAATTCACATATATAGTGGCCGATACTGATGACCGATCCAATATTTATGTTTACCAAAATTCCATTTATATTAGGTTAAATTGTGATTTTAAAACACATATTGTTAGGAAAACAGTATTATCCGGGTCTGTAAAATTAATTGGCTAAGTAATCAGCTAAAAGTATAGTGCAGAAATGTGGCCGATACACGGATGTCTGAGTATTCACTGATTAATCAGTGCATCACTAATGATGCTTTATTCTTTTGCCTGATGTAAAACTCTGTACATGTACCAGCATGTGATAGGACAGGTATGAGACTACATACAGTTTGCACCAGTGTGGTAAATTGTCATAGGGATATGCACATTACATGGTTTAGCTATATAGCTACATAGAGTTCTACCAAGAGTTAATAATAGTCGAGAGGAGAGTGTCTAACACAATACAGAGCCTCTACAAATGATTCAGCGTGATTCAAAGGGATTCTCTCAGATGTTTTAACAAGTGCACACTGCCAGAAAAAGGAAATGTGGTGATCGCACATGGGAAGAATAAAGAAATGTGATGATTAAAGTAATCTTCACATATAGAATATACTACAAATCACAGAATTTTACAGAGAAATCCCTTTGAATCACGTTGAATCATTTGTAGAGGCTCTGTATTGTGTTGGACACTCTCCTCTCAATTATTAACTCTTTGTTCTACTGTTCAGTTTATTTAGGTACAGTGAAATCTTGTTAATAGGGCCAGCTTTGGGACCCACAATAAGTGGCCCTATTAGTGAGGTGGGCATATTAATGAAAACCTCATTAATCCAGCCATAAACAAGTGGCCTTATTATCAAGGTCTTCAACAAATCAACACCTGGCTATAGTTGCTGTAACAGCTATATACATATACTACAGCATATAGGATTATTCATTACTCGAGGCATAATGGCGGCTAAGAGCATGAAGCACATTTCTAAACTATTGTCATAGATTTGGCAGATACTCAGGAGCAGCAACTTTTATGAGCAGCAACTTTTGCAGTGATATGTTGATTGTCTGTTCAACTGGCCCCTTTATTAAGGGAATATTGTGTTAGCTTTATCAGTTTGATCCTGCAGTATGTGGCCACTGGCTTTATTGATGAGGTGGCCCTATTAACAAAAATTAAATCAATGGATTTTCTGGACTTGGCCACTATAACAAGTTGACCTTATAGAGGACAATCCATACTTGACTTCTCGCCAGTTACAATGTGGTCAAGGATTAGGTTATCGTCCTGGTTCAGTTGATATTTCTGCCAGTAGTTATGATCGCATTGATCACCACAGGAAGAAAATTTTATGAGACACATGTGTCTTATCAACTGTTGTTGGTGAAATGGGAAAGATTGCTGACAAAGTGGATCGTAAAAGTGCTGCTAGTGAATGGTCAAGTGCATTGTCAGAGGCATATAAGAAGCTTGGAAGGCCTTACATGAGGGGTTGTGCAATTTCTTCATCAATCACCTACCAGTTTATAATGAGCCCATTGATGTGCAAACTATTGGCAGAAGCTGACTTCCTTGAAACTGACACAGCGTATAATGAAAACACAGAGCTCACTTACCTTTTCAATGCCACTGTGTTTGACTATACAACAATAAAATGGGCAGTTGTGGCTTGCATGAGAGGTAACAAGGAATTTTATTGTTTAGCTTTCAAGTTAATGTTTGATACATGTCAACAGGAGCATTCCCATTTTAAGGTTGGTGGAACTCTTAAAGGAATCATAGTTGACTGGAGTGATACCAAATCCAAAGGATTGCAGGAAGTGATTGGTGAAGAAACTGCTGAACTGGTACTGAAAGGCTGTAGTATTCATTGGACAAGATATTACCAGAGAGTAGCAGAAAGGGTGTACTGCAGTGTTTCAAAGGGAAACAGAAGAGCAGTGGTTGAGGCCTTCTACTTAATTGCAAAGAATATAATGATTGTAGCAGAAAAGCAGCATGTACTACAATTGTTTGATGTATTGCATGACACAGGAATCATCAATTAAACAGCTTCGCATACCACTCTCTGAAGAGCAAATCACAATGTTTCAGGCTGTGATTGGTCAGGTGCCAAGCATTGGGTGGAATGGTGGACAAGAGAAAACCATTTACGAATGTTGAGCAAACTATTTACGAAGATGGCTCCAGGTGTATGGAATAAAGCACCAATGGTGTAGAAAGAGCCAATTCCTTAGCTAAGAATGGTGACAGCAGAAAAAACCTTTGTTTTGTGCAATGCAGTCTTTGTATGAAGAAGATAAGATTTTTGCTCAGCAGTATATTGCAGCTGACGGTGGATAGAAAATAACCTATCGATTAGAAGCATCTGAGGAACAGCGAATGAAGGCTGCAGTCAAAAGAAAAGCACGACAATGTGGCAGTAAGGATAGTGCAGCAAGTTTGGGACCACCAGATAAGAAACAGCAATTTGACAACAGCCAGCAACAGAAAAGAACTAAGAAGGGTCAAAGTAAACCAGGTAGAAAATTTGGTAATTGATAATGGAGGGAGGCATGAAGTGGAAGTTTGATACCATGATGGTGTATGGTACAGAGGATGGCTGTCAACTGTTAACCTTATCACAGGAAAATGGGTAGTCCGATTTTACGATGATGATGATGAAACAACAGAAGATAATTTCCCTGACAAAGATGTGTGACTTGTCAATCAGAAGTAACTTGTGATTATTGAACAGGACGGTTTACTTCTATCACTTTGTTAATGATTGATTAGTAGTTTATCACCAAAGCAGTATGCTAACATTTGTATGCATTGTTAACCAAAAGTTGCCTCTTTTACTCAAGATACTCTAATAGAGCAGTCAAATCGAGATACTCTAGTAGAGCAGTCACAGTAGTCTTTTGAGGAGTGGTATAGCAAGCTATGTATCTAGTTATAAATAAGGAAATATAGTTGGTGAGGGCATGTATTGTCAGTAGGTGATAACTTTTTTTTGGTCTTCAACTTACAGCTAGGCTGAAGTTGCAATTCCAAAATGGAACTCCCCTTTGTAAAAGTCTGGATCCGCCCCTGGTGCATAAACAATTGTTAGGAAATAGCATTCACTGACTCTTTATATATTGTATATGTTTCAGCAGATATACATAAATCCATTGTTCAGCTTGATGTGTCATATTTACTATTTATACATCTTTGGCATCATTTTGAAATTACGTAAAAGCAGTTATTATGTTTACTTGTTGTTGTTTTTTTGTTTTGTTTGTGTACTATTTCCCTGTTAAGCAATTAGCTATGTTTCTGACTTCCTTTTATTTACAGGCCTGCATAGTAGCCTTATCACATGTCCCTAGTAGGATAGCACCTACTATGTAATTTACTGTGCTTATATGGCTTTTCAAAATGACAGGATGGAACCAAAAGGCATAGCCTGTACAAGGATGCTTTCCTACATGCGAGTAAAAAACAAGGTAGTGTAAGCAATAATTGCTGTCCCGGATGAATGGAAGAAAGCTAATGTAGTGCCAATTCACAAGAAAGGATCTAGAGGTGATCCGGGTAACTATTGACCTGTTTCATTAACCAGCATTTGCTGTAAAACCCTTGAACATATTATTTACTCCTTTATCTTTACGCATCTCAATAAATACAACATTCTATGTGACAATCAGCATGGTTTCCGCTCCAAGCGATCATGTGAAACTCAACTACTGGGTGCAGTGAACGATTTTGCTAAAGCATTGAACTCTAGAGAACAAATTGATGCTTTGTTTCTTGACTTCTCCAAAGCATTTGATAAGGTACCTCACGAAAGACTTTGTCACAAATTATCACACTATGGAATAAATGGCCACTTGCTAGATTGGATCAAAAGTTTTCTGACAGACAGAACACAATCAGTTGTTACTCATGGAGAAAGTAGCTGTCCTTCTACAGTACTTTCCGGTGTGCCACAAGGCACAGTTTTGGCACCCTTATTATTTTTAATATTTATAAATGATATTACACAAGATCTCCAGTGTACTGTTAGACTTTATGCAGATGATATCTTAATTTACAACATCATTCATTCTCCCAATGACTCTGAGCATCTTCAACAAGATTTATGTACTTTACAAGCATGGGCCAGGAGATGGCAAATGGAATTTACCCCAGCTAAATGTGTACATCTTACAATTTCAAATAAACATCATATTATTGAACATAACTATTACTTATTAGATCACCTAATTCAAAAGGTCTCCAAGGCAAAATATCTAGGAATAACATTTGATGAACATCTTACTTGGAAAAATCATATTCATAACATCTGTCAAAACGCCAATTCAGCCTTAGTTTTTCTGAGGAAGAACATCAATCATTGTCCAATTTCTGTAAGATCTCATTGCTATAAGTCCTTTGTCAGACCCATACTAGAATATGCTTCACCTATATGGGCTCCTCACCTTCAATCTTGATATTTGTGCCATAGAAAAGATTCAACGTAGTGCTGCAAGGTATACAATGAACAATTACTCCTGGAGAAGTAGTGTTACTAACATGCTCACATCACCTAATTGGCCCTCTCTAGAATCACGACGTACATTTTGCAAACTAGTCATGTTTTATAAGATAATCAATTGTCAAATGGAAGTTCCATCTATCTCATTAACATCAATGTCATCAGTTACCAGAAGTCATTCACAACGTTTCAAAATCCCACAAGCAAAAATCAACTCGTACTTATTTTCCTTTTTAACATCCACTATTAAAATAATTATGGAACACTTTCCAGAAGATATGGTCAATCAGCCATCTATAAACTGTTTTAAGGACATTTTGTTAAACCATCTGAATTTACTTTGATTTTGTTTTGTATCTGTGTGTTATACTCCTTGATGGAGTCCTACACAGTAATAAATAAATAAATTTTCGACACTCTTATTTCTGCAAACACTACCTTTGCTTTAAACATTCCTCAGACACAAATTTTGGCAAACATATTCCACTTGATATTGTACAGGTTTTGCTGTACCCTAAGTTTGATGTCAATGGCTCCCTCCCTTGACCAGTAATAGCTGAAAAGGTGAGGAGGCAAAATAATCAGTTACCATCACCATGACTCAATTGTGAACGGGCCTGCGAAACAGGGCATGTGGGTACAAACTACATCCGATCACTATACCGGTTGTATCTCACTACTGGAAAGGAATATTCGTATTCTGTAACTTGCATCATAAAACTTATTAAATGCTTACTAAGCGCTAAAAATTGCATTGTCATAGCACAATGGTACAAAGTTATGAGTGATCAAAGTTTGAAAAAGTAGGCAAAAATCATGTGCTCACATGCCCTATTTTTGCAGGCCCAGTAACAATTATCGGAGCTCACATATATTTGTGTTTCACATATCAGAAGATTATCTGACCACTGGCTAAAATTCTGAAGCCATCAAAAATTTGATAAAATTCCCATGTAACTATGAGTTCCTAACAGGCATCCATGCAAATTTTCAGCATGTAAACTTGTGTAACACAAGAGTTATGAATTATTTTTGTAAAAATGCACTCAAATTATTTGATAGTTCAATACACAATCGTCATTTAATAGTTTTACAGTGAAACCAGTTCCCTGCCAATGCTAAATCCTCTTTGCTTTATTCTTGATATCCTGGATGCTTTTATAGATAGTGCTACATAGTGTGATGAAAGGCTTGTTCGAAGTCCAATGTAGCACACTATGCATCTTATCAATTTACTAGGTGGTAGTACATTATTCTGGTATATATTCTCACTAACCTCTAATTTCAGTACAACTGCTATATCCACTTAAATCACAAGTTAGTCTCAACAGTTCAACCATCAAGTTCGACAGTAGCTGTGCTGTGTTTTACTTTGGTATTTTCAGTGAATGCTGGTGTTAATGTTTGCCTTGGCTTGTTTCCTTTATTGTTTGGTGATCAACATTGAAGCAGAAACAGATATTAGACTGCCACAGACTTTAAAGTGACAGACACCAAGTACCATTGAAGGTGCAAGGTTCCAAATCCATTATAACGAAAATACATTAACTGTCAATTTTCTTTATCATGAAACGTAATTAGTAGAAGTAGTATAATAGCCTTTAACACACTCTAATTTCTAATTGGGTCAGTCATAGCAAAGATATTCATTTAGAAATGCAAACATGGATCAAAACTCTGTGTGGTAACCATCATTTTTGGAGGGGGGGAGGTTGATACAAATTGCTAAATGTGACGGATTTGCGAAAAGGAGTCTTCCATACACATCCAATTTACGAACTTTGGCAAATCATAACTACCTGGTCACAAATATTGTCAATCATGCCACTATTTTATACCATGGAATTTTGCCGTTTCCCATTCAATAATTGAAATGTGCATTCCAGTAATTGAGTCAATCCAATAATTGACTACTTATGCTACAAGGATGAAAGATACAGAAAAGAATCCCAGACCCAGTGGTGACTTGCTAAGCAACATGCAATTCTAGGCATGCGCCAAGGGAGCCACAACAGCTGGGATCTGAGATCTTGCCTGCATTCAACCACTACTTAACTTCTCACCAATTGAGTAGGAATTTCAGTGTTGGAAACTCTAATAAAAGCACACATTTGTATTCCTAGAGCTATGGTCTTGATCACAATAATTGTAGAACTGTGTTTTCAACCATTCAGTACACACTCTTTCCATGCACTAAGATTATCTCCAATCTATGGCATGACAGTTACTGTCACGACGCTGGAACATTGAACTATGTAGCTAATTAACTCATTTAGTAATAATACTGTACGTATGATCACGTGCCATTAGAGATTCTATTGTGGGTTGTACATGTGCGCGTGCTCGACTTGAATCCCTCTACCGCTCGCTGATCCTGAGGAGAACCTGACGCTTCTACGTTTAGTCACACATCATTTTTGGTGCTGTGACCCACAGGTACGCTGAACGCTATAACACAACCGCCGCTACATTTTTGGTGCTGTGACCCACAGGTACGCTGAACGCTATAACACAACCGCCGCTACATTTTTGGTGCTGTGGACTTAGTAACGGATCATGGCAGAAGTCAAGCGAGCCATAAGTTCTCGAAGAGGGTATCGCACACACTTGAAGAAACTTTTGCAGAGTGTAGAAGAGTGTCTTTCTACTACTACTACGTCGCCCCTCACCACAGATCAAATAGCGACTCTGAGGGACCTGCACGAGCAACTTACCCGTAAGGACAGTCTCATAGCTGCACTAGATACGAAGATTCTTGAAGCTCTGGAAAATGATGAAGAAATAGAGGCTGAAATAGTACAAACAGAAGAGATTACGTCACTGATATCCACTGCTAAGGCCAAGATTACACACCGCCTTACTCCCACTAGTGCAGAAGCAGCAGCAGCTCGACATGAAGAGACACTTCCAGCAACCCACTCCCCTCCTGCTCCTCCAGAACGCCCCATTAGAGAACCTGTCTCACTCACCCGTCTCCCTAAATTGGATTTGCCCCACTTTTCAGGCAACCCACTTTTCTGGCAAGCGTTTTGGGACAGCTTTGAGGCAGCCGTACACAGCAATACAGCTCTGACTGGAGTCCAGAAACTGAGCTACCTTCGGGCTCAACTCAAGGGGGACGCATCCAAAGTTATTGCCGGTTTTCAACTTACCAATGCTAACTACACTCATTCAGTAGCTCTATTACAAGAACGCTTTGGCCAATCATACAAGCAGATTGATGCACATATGCAAGCTCTCATTAATCTTCCCACTCCTAGTCAGTCATACACAAGTTTACGTGAGTTTCATGATGCTATAGAAAGTCATATTCGTAGTCTGGCATCACTCGGGAAGACTGAAGACTCCTATGGCAGTTTGCTTGTCTCAATCATCTTTGGAAAGCTCCCTGGAAAGGTGAAGCAAAACCTAGCAAGAGCACATGGCAAGAGAGAATGGACTGTTACCGAGTTACAAGCTGCAGTTCTTAATGAGCTATACATTCTTGAAATGGGTTCCCAAGTAGAAGAGAAACTGCCACCAACAGCAGCATTTGTTGCAGGAACTAGCAAACCAATCGTCAAATCAAAGGCTCAGTGCCCCTTCTGTAAGGGACCTCATGCTCCTTCTCTATGTACCACTATCACAGACCCTAAGCAGCGCACTGACATCATACGCCAGGACAGATTGTGTTTCAACTGTTTAGGACACCATAAGATCTCCAGTTGTAACTCGAAACACCGTTGTCACCACTGTCGCCGTAAACATCATACGAGCCTTTGCTCTCTTGGAGACCAGAGTAACTACACAGTTAATCCACCTAGCACTCCAATCAATACTGTACGGCAGCAGAACAACAGTACAACTCAACCTGTTCAACTTCAACCTGCTGGTGTACATTCTGTGACTTCTACTCCATCTCAGTCCACTGGTGTACGTCCTACAAGTTCTGCTCAACATCAACCGGTTTCTCAGCTGCAACCTGCTACTCAATTTACTCAGCTTCAGCCAACTGCTCAACCTACTGGAACATACTCTGTGACCCTCCCTCCCCAGCATAGCAATGCTTGCCTACTCAAGACGGCTGTAGCGAGAGTCACAAGTCGAAACAGATGTGTAGAAGCTAACATTTTGCTGGACGAAGGGTCTCAAAGGTCATTCGTCACTGAAGAACTAGCTAGCATTCTAGATCTCCAACCTTACTCTAAGGAGCTCCTCACTATTTCATCATTTGGGACCAAGCACCCAGTGAGTCACCATCTTAATGTTAGCAGGGTCACATTGCTCACTAGAAGTGGAGAAGAATTAGAATTGTCTGTCCTTGTAGTGCCATTCATTGCAACGCCACTTCAGAACTGCACCAGCCTTGATTTTTCAGAACTTCCTCACCTTCAAGGCCTACAGCTAGCTCATCCCCTCATTTCAGACAGTGAGTTTGCAATTTCACTTTTAATAGGAGCAGACTTCTATTGGGACATAGTTGGAGATAAGATTATTCGTGGCAGCGGACCGACTGCAGTTGAGTCGAAGCTAGGATATCTTCTTTCAGGCCCAACACATCAGGGACACCCCTATTCCATGGCTACCAATGTTTCAATGATCGCTACCCCAACTCAGGGTGACTTTGACTTGGAACGATTCTGGACTCTGGAATCAATCGGAGTTTCACAAGGTGATGACACTGTTGAAGTTAACGTGATGGAGAATTATCTTTCCTCCTGTGTCACACGAGCTACTGACGGGGCATACGTAGCCAGGTTCCCATGGAGAACACATCACCCTCCTCTTCCCAGTAATTACACTGTGGCAGAGCGCAGAACACGACAACTAGCAAAGAGACTTGCTACTCAGCCTAAGCTACTGCAACTGTACCACCAGATTATTGCTGATCAAGAAGCCAGAGATTTCATTGAACGAGTTGACACATCAAGTGAGTATGCTGACACACATTACATCCCACACCATGCAGTAGAGAAAGATTCACCAACTACACCCATTAGAATTGTTTTTGATTGTAGTTGCCGACAGTCAGCTAGTCACCCCTCACTGAATGACTGCCTAGAGATTGGTGTGCCATGCAGTAATGATTTATGTTCCATCCTCATTCGCTTCAGGGTTCATCAATTTGGGTTCTCGGGTGATATTGAGAAAGCCTTTTTGAACATACGCCTGCACCCAGACGATAGAGATTACACCAGGTTTTTCTGGTTATCCAACCCTGCAGACCCGTCTAGCCAGTTTCATATTTATCGTTTCAAGGTAGTACCCTTTGGAGCAACTAGTTCCCCGTTCATACTTAACGCAGTTCTTCAACATCACCTCAAACAACACAATACAGCTGTATCTCGTGACATGCAAATAAGTTTGTATGTTGATAACATCATAGCTGGCTGTGATACAGAAGATGCAGCTGCTGACTATTACAAACAGGCACGAGCTATTATGTGTAGTGGAATGTTCAACCTCCGCAGCTGGTCCTCCAATAGTAACAAACTTATGACCAATGCTGTTCAAGACAAGACTGCTGATGATCACAACACTGTTAATGTTTTAGGGCTCCGGTGGGACCCAACCAATGATTTACTGTCGCTGGTAGCAAAGCCGTTTCTACTCACGAACAACCACTTGATCACAAAGAGACAAGTACTTCAAGCTGCATCGAAGATTTTTGACCCGTTTGGTTTCATCTCCCCAGTCGTAGTTCGAGCCAAGATTCTCATACAGAAACTGTGGCAACTTAAGGTGACATGGGACGAGCCACTGAATAATGATTTACAAGCGGAATGGAAGAATGTTGCTACTGATCTTAATGATGTACACCTGTTTTCAGTGAGTAGGCGTTATTTTGCCATACACATAGATCACCCTTCTATCCACTGCTTTGCGGATGCCAGTCAGCAAGCATATGGAGCTATAGTGTTCCTTGTACAGGGTAAACAAGTATCCTTTGTCCTAGCCAAGACCCGTGTGGCACCTTTAAAGACTCTTACTATACCTCGTCTAGAGCTGATGGCAGCACTGGTTGCTACACGACTCACTAATTTTGTGTTGGAAGCCATTCCTACCTGTGACCCCTCAATCTTCGTATGGTCTGACAGTCAGATTGTGCTGCATTGGGTCAGTAGTCAGAAACCTCTCCCTACCTTTGTGAACCGTCGCATAACTGAGATGAAGTCACTGTTACCTAATGCCACCTGGAAGTACTGTCCTACGGCAGAAAACCCGGCAGATTTACTTTCTAGAGGTACAACTATTGATGCTTTGATGTCTTCATCACTTTGGAACCATGGTCCCAAGTGGCTTCCTGATCCATCTGAATGGCCATCACCTCAACTGCTACCCATACCACCCCTTGTTCTTGCTGCTGCTGTGGAAACAGAGTTTTTACCATCTAAACCCACACTGCCAGACACTGGTCTACACTGTGTTATTTCAATCAAACGCTACAGCACTCTGCGTAAGTTACTAGCTGTTACAGCGTATGTTCTTCGCTTTACAGATAATTTGAGTGCACCAGTAGACCAGAGACGTATTGGACCCATCAGTGCAGAGGAGTATGCGACAGCAAGGTTAAGATGGCTCAAGGACACTCAACAGTCTGTGTATGACAAGGAGATTGACAATCTGCAACAGTTGACCAGACGGTCCAAAACACCAAGATTGCTACTTGTTCGACAACTACGACTCCTTATTGATGCTAAGGGATTTCTACGTTGTGGTGGTCGCATTCATAATGCTCCGTTGAATGATCTGACGAAATTTCCTTACCTTCTACCAGCAAAGCACCCCTTTTCTAGACTCATTATCTGGGATATTCATAGAGACCTCTACCATTCTGGTACCAACGCCACACTGACGGCTCTGCGGCAAACCTATTGGATCCCTGCCGCCAGACAATATATCAAGTCTGCTCTCCGGACCTGTGTTATATGCCGCCGAGTTTCTGGGAAGCCGTATCCTACACCAGATCCAGCACCACTGCCTTCCATACGAACACAGAATGTTCACCCATTCACCTATAGCGGAGTAGACTTCTCTGGAGCACTGTATGTGCGACATAGAGGGGAGGAACTTAAGGTCTATTTGTGTTTGTTTACATGCGCCACTTCACGTGCTCTACATTTAGAGATTGTACAGGACCTAAGTACAGAGACATTTCTCCTAGCATTTCGTAAGTTCGCAGCAAGACGATCGCTCCCCACTATGATGATTTCAGACAATGCTTCGACATACCTCTCTGCTGCAGATGAATTAAAGGCACTAATGCAGTCACCAGAAGTAAAGAGAGAGCTGGGTAAGCAAGGAGTTAGCTGGAAATCTATCCCTAAGAGAGCCCCATGGTGGGGCGGTTTCTGGGAACGGATGGTGGGACTTACAAAATCAGCGTTGAAGAAAGTTCTTGGTAGACGGCACATATCACTGACCACTTTAGAGACAGTCATTGTGGAGATTGAGGCAGCACTTAACGACCGACCGCTGACATTTGTTTCTTCAGAGCAAGGGGATATAGAACCACTAACACCCGCACACTTACTGCATGGAAGACGTATAACGTGTCTCCCCCATGAAGTGGTAGAGGAGGATGAGTTCACAGATCCTACCTATGGAGAAGTTTGTGGTAATGCTAAGCTACTTGCAACTATACTGCAGAATTTCCAGAAACGTTGGCGTCATGAGTATTTGACATCCCTAAGGGAAGTTCATAGAGCTACTGGTAGCAACTCCCAAACTGTCAGAACAGGAGATGTAGTACTCATCCATGATGATACACCTCGCGCCACTTGGAAGATGGGAATTGTGGAAGATTTGATGACTGGAGGAGATGGCATAGTACGAGCAGTAACACTGCGCACTGCTTCCGGATTGACCAATCGACCTGTCACAAAGCTTTACCCCCTGGAACTGACCGTGACAACACAGCCCGAGTTTGAACAGTCAAAGATCCACCAGACAGAGAAGGTTGATGCTACAACTGCAAAGTCATCAGATCATGCTACACTTGATTGTACTACACCTATGGGGTTATCAACCAGTACCAGACCACAGCGATTAGCTGCACGTAAAGCCACTGTGAAGATGAAGAAGTGGACTAGAACACTAGCTTGCTGCCCCCCGGAGGATGTCACGACGCTGGAACATTGAACTATGTAGCTAATTAACTCATTTAGTAATAATACTGTACGTATGATCACGTGCCATTAGAGATTCTATTGTGGGTTGTACATGTGCGCGTGCTCGACTTGAATCCCTCTACCGCTCGCTGATCCTGAGGAGAACCTGACGCTTCTACGTTTAGTCACACATCATTTTTGGTGCTGTGACCCACAGGTACGCTGAACGCTATAACACAACCGCCGCTACAGTTACAATGATCACGTGATCTGCTGCAAAAAAAAAACTCTAATAAAAGCACATGCATTCCTAATCTACACACTGTTATCATCCACTGATTTATCTCCTGTGGCATAAGAAAGCAAGGAAAGGAACATAAAGCATATAATGAAACAGCAGTGAAATCATGATGAAACGGTAGAATATGGATACCTACAGGTACAGTTATGTAATATTAGGTAGGCATCATGTGATTAGTAAGGATAGTCATGTGAATTCTTTGTTTTAAACTGTTGGGTGTAAAATCTTCCCTTTATAGTATACTTCCCTGTAAAGGTACTTTCACAATGCATTTTATGCCAGTGACAGTGACATAAAAGCTTGTCATTAAGTACTTAATGACAAGCTTGGCGTAAAATCTTGTCTTTAGGGTTAAAGAAATGATTGGCATAAAATCTTGTCTTTAGGCTTAAAGACAATTTTTGTCATTATACGCCAACGTCTGCACAACCATCTTCGTGTTTTCGCACAATCACAAAAATTGCTATAAAACACAAACGCGTACTCCGATCGCCCTGAAATTTGGCACACAGAAAGGCAATCCAAAGGCGAATTACTATCAAATTTTGTGCAAATCTGATGAACGGTTAAGGATTTGTGACCAATTATTCGCGTAAAACAAGATCGATGTGTTGTTACGCCTACACGGTAAACCGCTTCATGGAATCGGTTGAAAATCGGTTTGTGGATAGATCAACCATTGTAGGAGTGCTTCTTGGTGGTTTGAAAGCAATTGAAATAAAGATTATGGAGATATGACACGAAACCGAAGTTGTGTAACAATTGCGCGATCGAGATTCGTGAATAAAATTACCAATAATTTTCACGTCTACCAGGCAAACCACTTAGAGCAGTGAGCTAAAAATGGGTATATAGCTGGAATTGTTACCGTAGAAAGTCCTTGAAGTAGCATAGAACAATTGGATTACAAACCACTAAGTTATGATTCGAAAGCCAACTAAGTGTAGCAAATGCGAGATAGAGATACTCTAATAGAACAGTCACCCTAATAGAGCATTCTGCTAGTTTATGACTTACTCCATTATAGATTTCTATTACATTGCAAGCTATGCTGAAGGGAGTCAAGCAGTAACCAGTTAATATTGTAGACAGTTCAGCTACAAGCAAGTCACCCTGTAGTGTAGAGAGATCAGCTAGGTGAAGTTACCTTGTAGAGAGTTCAGCTGCAAACAAATCACCTGTAAAGAGTTCAGCTAGAAACAAATCACCCTGTAGAGAGATTAGCTAGAAGAGGTCACTTTCAAAGAGTTCAGCTACAAAGAAACCACCATGTATAGAGTTCAGCTGCAAACAAATCACCCATAGAGAGTTCAGCTACAAGCAATTCACCATGTAGAGAGATCAGCTAGAAGAAGTTACCTTGTAGAGAGTTCAGCTACAAAGAAACCATCATGTAGAGAGTTCAGCTGTAAACAAATCATCCTGTACAGAGTTCAGCTACGAAAAGGTTACCCTGTAGAGAGTTCAGCTAGAAGAAGTTATCTTGTAGAGAGTTCAGCTGCAAAGAAACAATCATGTAGAGAGTTCAGGTGCAAACAAATCACCTGTAGATAGCTCAGCTACAAACAAGTCACCCTGTAGAGAGATCAGCTAGAAGAAGTTACTTTGTAGAGAAACCAGCTACAAAGAAACCATCATGTAGACCATCATGTAGAGAGTTCAGCTGCAAACAAATTATCCTGTAGAGAGATCAGCTACGAAAAGATCTCCCTGTAGAGAGTTCAGTTAGAAGAAGTCACCTTGTAGAGAGTTCAGCTACAAAGAAACCGCCATGTAGCGAATTCAGCTGCAAACAAATCACCCTGTAGAGAATTCAGCTACAAACAAATCGCCCTTTAGAAAGATCAGCTAGAAGAAGTTACCTTGCACAGAGTTCGGCAACAAAGTAAATGTCATGTAGAGAGTTCAGCTGTAAACAAATCACCTGCAGAGAGTTCAGCTACAAATAAGTCACCCTGTAGAGAGATCAGCTAGAAGAAGTTGCTTTGTAGAGAGTTCAGTTACAAAGAAACCATCATGTAGAGAGTTCAGCTGCAAACAAATCACCTGCATGCAGAGAGTTCAGCTACAAACAAGTCACCCTGTAGAGAGATCAGCTAGATACCAGTGACCTGTAGAGAGTTCAGCTACAAAAAAAATCATGCACCCTTTAGAGAGATAAGCCAGACAAAGTAACGTTGTAGAGAGATCAGATAGAAACAAATCACACTGTGGAGAGTTCAGCTACAAAGAAACCATGCTGTAGAGAGTTCATCTACAAGCAAATCACCCTGTAGAGACTTCAGTTACATTTCAAGTCACCCAGTAGAGAGAACAGCTGCAAACAAGTTATCTGAATTGATATGTAATATAAATATGTGTATTAAATATATATAATTTGTATATTTACTGATAAAATTAAAGTATTCAAAGTCTTCTTCATCTTTTTCTTCTTCCTGTGGTAAAGAAAAAGGATAGGTTAAATATGGCCGGCTTTGGGGTATACAAATACAAAAAGAAATGAAATCTAATCCAAAACAGCCAAGCTGTAAAAATAGAGTGCGGCCCTCAAAAAGACTATATTATGAAAAAAGATGTGAAATCCAAGGTGGCTGCCAAGAAATGGCTGTGATGGTAGGTTAATGGTAAAAATTTTAAAAACAAAAATTCTTGGTCTTGGTGCAAAATTCACCTGAGTTGTTGTTATTAAATTTTTTACCATTAACCTACCATCACAGCCATTTCTTGGCAGCCAACTTGGATTTCACATCTTTTTCACCATAGACTTTTTGAGGGCTGCACTCTTTTTTTACAGCTTGGCTGTTTTTGATTAGATATTATGTTATTGAACACTAAACCACAGACTTCTTGGGTACAAATGTACATACTTTTATAAAGAGAGATCATGAATGGCTATCAACAGCCCGGGTACCCTTTTGAGGAGGTCTGTTGTACTTATGCAACCATGTACGTAACTCGAATTATGTAGTGTGGGGCTACATGTGTAAGTGCAATATGGCAGAATTAGACTTAATAAATAAGGTATTTCTGAAGAGATGGTACCACTTTTACATGTTTATGGATACGTGGTGATCTTATTTAAAGTCCACCTTCCAATAAGGACCGTTTTTGGATTTGCACAACAGTTAAAAGAAATGACTTATTTCCCAATGACAACAGCTTATACATTAATTACTGTACACCAATGGTACCATATCACACAGTGTAGTTAGCAGACATGGTGCCAAGTACATGAGTACTTATACTTAAGTACAAGTTTGAAAGTACTTGTACTTTACTTAATTACTTTCTTAATTACCCTCAATGTACTTGTACTTATACTCAAATATTTTGCCAAGTACTTGTATGTACTTGAGTACTTAAAGTACTTGTAAGTACTTTCAAGTACAGCAAACATTGCAGTTTGTATACAGTGAATGTTAATGAAAATAAATTTTAAGAAGTTGTAGTTTTCAACCTCTTGCTACTTTTTCCAACCTTACTATGTATCATGTAGCCACAAGCAGCTGTGTAATTAGAATTCTGGTATATATAATAAAAGCAATGCTGTTGTTTAAACCAGGAGTTGAAGAGAATGGTTGACAAAAACCTGAAACTATCTGCTGTCATGAAATATTTTGAAATTCCTGAAGTTTTATCTGAAGGAGACTGTAAGGTTAAATGCAACTTCTGTAATAAGGAGTTTGTTGAGTTGGTGTTAAGAAATTATCATTTATAGTGCATAGTATCCTTCTACATCAGACACAATCCTTCCCTTTCCATTGTGGCAAAATAATACTTGTATCATTTACCTCAATTAAGCGGTTATTTAGTACTTCAGGAAAAGAATTTAAACCTGAGCATAGTAGACTTAAAAATGATTATTATGCAGTGGAATAGTTCCGTGAATATAAAAACTGTACCTTGCATGTTTGTATCTCAAGCTAAAGTTATTATGCATGGCTGCATAAATTTTGCTTTAGGAAAATGTACTGTACTTGTACTTTACTTAAGTACTTCCAGTATGTACTTGTACTTTACTTAAGTACTCTTGTGATTTCAATTGGAGTACTTGTATGTCGCAAACTCAAAAGTACTTGTACTTTACTTAAGTACTTTCAAATGTACTTGGCCCCATGTCAGACTAGCTAGCCAAACATGTTCATGTACCAAAAAATTCTGGTAATTAGTAAAGCATATAGTGTAACCTCTACTTTAATTGACAATGGAGTAGAGGTATCTGATAAGAAAGGCAAAGATACTGAACAGAAAATTTAGGACTGTAATCCACTATTACCCAATGAAGGCCCAAGCCCACATCCCAATAATTATGTCATTTTACTATTCCTGAAGAACAACCTATTATTTACGTTGAACACCCATAAGGCTTGCAGACCAACCCATCTATTTTGAGACAACCAAGTTCAATTATCACCTCATTTATCACTACATTAGTCCAGATGTCATTAGACTAAGGCAAGATTGCCATTGATAGGAAAATAGCACATCATCACCCATTAGGTAATCCAAAGATGCCTGGGAACTACCATCCAGTATCACTCATCGCTATAACCTGTAAATTCCCTTGAACATATTATATCCTCCATAATAGTAATAGAAAAAATGACATCCCATACAAGTTACACACATGGCTTCCATCAATGCAACTCATGTGGAATCAATTGTTACATGCATGACCTAGCATATAACCTTGACCAAAGAAAGCAAACAGATTTCATCTCACTTAATTTTACAAAGGTTGACCCATAACAAAGATCTTTTCTCCAACTTAGGAGAAACATTCATACTTGGATTATACCTTTTCTTACCAATAGAACTCAGAGTGCAGTCATAACAGTTTAACGTCCATTAAATGTACTTTAAATTCTGATATTCCTCAAAGGGTTTGACCTTTTTCTAATACATATTAGTGACTGGATTTGGGAAAACTGGTCTTATCTCTGATGACAACATGTTTGATGTTTTACCACAAAAACATAAAGCTACATTAATACACTGTCAAATGTCACTGTCAAAGTCAGCCATGCAGGCTTGAGTGGTCTGCTAAATTACTGGCTACTTTTCTGAAGACCAGAGGCTAGCCATACAAGCAGTCTGGGGTCTTAATGGAGCTCTGGCCAACCTTGAGATCTGTGTGGACACAGGCTGGAATCTTAGTGCAAAATCTGGAACCTTGAACAAAAATTCTGTGGGATTTTGAATCTGATGGTATTCAAGAAATTATGTTGGTGTCGGACTTGTCATCTCCTTTAATTTGTCTTCATCCAATTTACAGTGTACAACAGTAAGATTGTAAATTCCCTTTACTATGTTCTTCATTACCCTGCAAATTTGAATTACACCAAGTAGAGCCCACATTCAATTTTCTTAGGTGTGTGAAAAGAAAAAGAAACTGGAGATTAAAAAGTACACAACAAGTAACATAGGAAAACTTTGAATGTGCACATCTCAGTGATGGCTGGGAAGATTCCAATCAAATTTAGATTTATTGGAAGTTCCCTCCACATCAAAAATGGTTATCTGTTCAGGCTAAAGATGCATTAAAATGGAATATTCCTGGATTCTTTTCAGGAATTATCAAGCTACGAATGTATTAAAAAGGAGTTTTGCTTTCCGTCTAAGCTACAGATGCATTAAAATAGAGTCTTCTTGGCTCCGGAAAAATACACACTTGTCTCTTGCAGGCTTACACTAGCTGTACTTGGCTGCATGACACACTAATTTTTGTGTCTGCATATATGGAATGCACAAAATTTTCACCTTACACATTGCACATACACACACACGCATGCATACACACACAAAGACTACACACAGATCTCCAAACACAGTATGAAGACTGAGGTGTATACTTATTGGTGTTGCATAAATGCATGTCACTTACTACATTTGCAATTTCATCATAAGTCAAATTAGTGTTGCCAGTATTTATTGTAAAAGACAGTGTAACAACTGGGGTAGAGCCTGTGAACATAGTACAGTTACTCAGATCAACTGATGACCAACTTCCATTATTTAGGCACTGTCTCTCAATGTTAACACCAGAACGAAAGTTTGGATGCAATTGTGAACAAGGTTGAGTGGATATTGCATTGAGTCTAGTTCTACTCCATAGCAATCCTCCAGCAAAATCTTCATCGCATGCTAATAAGGAAACAAGAAACCTACTATATATGCAATATAAAAAATTATTGTGTCAATTTAGTTTAAATACTTTTACACCAAGTTAATGTTGAGGATGACAGCAGCAGCATCAAGTCGACCATAAAGGGAGGCAGTAATAGGAGCAGTTGGGCATTAATAAGAATATGTGTGCATGTACAGTAACATGTGCGGTATAATTTGCAGCTGTGTCTTGAACAGTATGTTATGGTTATTGAGCATGTTTGGAAGACCCTTTTATGCAAATCTGTTCACAAATTAGTCTTAACACATCAAATCAAATTTCAAAGTGATCAAGCTACACATTCGCTATTTTAAAGATATTAGGTATTTTTAAAGTGTATGAAATATAAGCCCCCCCCCCCCCCCCCCCCCCAAAATGAAGAAAAATGGACTAAGCCAAACTTTGAGGGCTTGTACTTCACAAAAGCACTACTCAAATATGGTAAGCATAATGCTGAACCATTTTAACACATTTTTTGGTTGCCTTGTGTGGCATATAACTGCTACTTATGAGGCATTTAGTTTGCCATAAAGCTTTAATGTACTGTGTGTAATTCATAAGTACCTTTAATGACAGATAGAGTAATATTTTGCTTAACCAGTCTACCATCACTTAAGGTAGCATGACAGGTATAATTACCACTATCAGTTGTGCCAGCTTTAGTGATTGTTATGTTGTGATTGAGGTCTGATGGGGAGAACATTATGTTACTTTGATGTATCACCTCTTCTCCATTGTGAGTCCAGAACAAAACAACTTTCATTTTAGATGGAATACATGATAATGTAACTATGTCTCCTTCCAGTAGAGTGACTGATAAAGATGATCTTGTCAGATTCAGATCTTTAACTAATAATTATATCAAGGAAAATATCATGCATACTATATGACTTTTTAATAAGATTGTAAGTTACAATTCAACATGTGATATATGCAAAACTAGTACACATCCTCGTCAAGAGGAAAAAAAGGAAATTATCCAAGATTTATGGTATAGTAGTAAGGGAGTAACTATTGTAGTATAAGCATACTGTATGTAATGTAATACTGTTGTACCAGTAATTAGGATATAGACGGTACGCGTGTATTCTTATATATTAATTGTATTGAGCACGTTGTGTGTCTACGGGTTGTGTCTGCCGAATCCTGAATAGTACATGGTGACAGGAGTGATTCCTCCGAACAGAGCAGCTTTTCTTTACGTTATTTTTGATGGCGTCGTATCAGATTGCTCCACCGAAGAGATTCACTTTCTCAAACCCAGAGTCATGGCCACAGTGGGCCAGGCAATTTGAACGATTTCGTCTAGCGTCTGAACTGTCTAAACAGAAAGAAGAATACCAGATCAACACGCTAGTGTATACCATGGGTGACGCGGCGGAAGATATTCTTCGTTCTTTTAGTCTCAGTGACGAGCAGCTGAAGAGTTACGAAACAGTGTTGGCAAAGTTTCATGGATATTTTGTAAAGAAGCGAAATGTTATTTTCGAGAGGGCTAAATTTAATCAGCGAAGACAGCAAGAGGGAGAGTCAGTAGACGATTTTATTACCTCGTTACACAGTTTATCAGAGTACTGCAATTATGGACAATTAAGAGACGAAATGATTCGGGATCGAATTGTCGTCGGTCTCCGCGACTCTGCTCTCTCGGAGAAACTTCAACTAGAGTCAGAACTCACCCTGGAGAAAGCTATTACTTTAGCCCGTAACAGAGAGTATATAAGAAAGCAGCAACCCGTAGTGAGAGCTGACACTTCATCAAACATTGATGCTGTTGGCTTCAGTAGCAAGCACAAAAGTGCAAAGACACACAAGTCACAGAAGTCAAATTTTGTTGACAAATCTAAGTGCTCAAGGTGTGGCAAACCAAATCACCTTGGCAAAGAACAGTGTCCAGCCAAGACTGCTACTTGTCGAAAGTGCCACAAATGCGGACATTTTCAAACAGTGTGCCGAAGTACAAAGTCAGTCAAAACAATTACCAATGATGAAGACACTGATGATTCAGCTGATGATGAACTAACTTATGATCGGTTTATTGGAACTATTGAAGAATCCGATACCCTTGAGGTACCAACAGTTACAGCTGGGTCAGATCCCTGGAAAATTACAGTGTCCCTTAATGCATTACCAATTGAGTTTCATATCGACACTGGGGCAGATGTAACAGTCATCACAGAGAAACTGTACAAGAAGCTAAAGACCTCGCAGCTACAGAAATGTTCCAAATCTCTAGTTGGTCCAAGTAAAGAAGCTTTGAATGTCCAAGGTCAGTTCAAGGGAACTCTTACACATGGAAACAACTCAGTGGAACAAGACATTTATGTCGTCAAGGGTCTACGCAAGCCTCTGATTGGCCGTCCAGCCATAACAGCCCTGCAACTAGTGAATAGAGTTAATACAATTGACTCGATAAAGCAACAGGTAGTGGATCAACATCCTGAATTGTTTCAAGGTCTTGGTACAATTGAGGGAGAGTACAATATTGTGTTGAAGGCCGATGCCAAACCATATGTCCTTGCCACTCCCAGACGGATACCCATTCCACTCAAGTCCAGTGTGGAGTAAGAGCTGAAACGTATGCAAGAGTTGGGGGTAATCCGTAAAGTAGAAGAACCTACGGAGTGGTGTGCTGGGATGGTGGTGGTACCAAAAAGCAAAGGAAAGGTACGTATATGTGTAGATTTAACTATGTATGTCGGGAAAGGCATATCCTCCCCTCAGTCGAACAGACACTAGCCCAACTCCAAGGTGCCCGGGTGTTCTCTAAACTAGATGCCAACTCGGGGTTTTGGCAAATTAAGCTGTCTAAACAATCAACATTGTTAACAACATTTATAACCCCAGTAGGGAGATTCTGCTTCAACAGACTACCCTTTGGCATTACATCAGCCCCTGAGTTCTATCAAAAGAAGATGTCGCACATGCTTTCTGGCTTACAAGGGGTGGCATGCATGATGGATGACATGCTGGTATTTGGTCAAACTCAGGCTGAACATGACCAACGGTTGAAGGCTGTCCTTGAGAGGATTAAGAGAGCCGGTGCTACGCTGAATGCAGACAAATGTGAATTTTCTGTTGACAAGGTCAAATTTTTGGGGCATGTAATTGACACTGCTGGTATTCATCCAGACCCAGACAAAGTTAGTGCTATACAGCAGTTAAAGGCACCTACTAATGTAACTGAACTTCGTAGATTTCTGGGTATGGTGACTTACCTGGGAAAGTTTACTTCAAATTTGTCACAAAAAGTGAAGCCGCTTAGAGATTTACTAAGCAAGAAAAACCAGTGGGTTTGGGATGATACGCAACAGACAGCTTTTCTACAGATTAAACAAGAGCTCAGTGATGGCCCTGTTTTAGCTTTGTATGATCCCAGTAGAGATACCATGGTCTCTACTGACGCATCCTCGTTTGGTTTAGGGGCAGTATTAACTCAGCAACAGGAAGACCAGCAATGGAAACCTGTAGCCTATGCTTCCAGAGCATTGACACCTACTGAAGAGAGGTACGCCCAAATTGAGAAGGAAGCGTTGGGGATCACATGGGCCTGTGAACGATTTAGGGAGTATCTAGTTGGGATGCAGTTTCGAGTGGAAACTGACCATAAGCCCTTGGTTTCCTTGTTGGGAGAGAAAACCTAGAGGAGTTATCTCCCAGACTGCAACGCTTCTGCATGCATTTGATGCGGTACAAGTTCACTATTTCCCACCTCCCGGGAAAAGAACTCACAGTTGCTGACACTCTGTCCAGGGCGCCTGCCTCATCGGCATCTTCAGCTGACATTGAGTTCCACCATGACACCGAAATGTACGTGAACCTGATCATGGAGAGTCTTCCTGTCACTGAGCAGCATTTGGCAGAGTTGAAGCAACAACAAGATGATGATGAGACCTGTCAGCAATTGAAGCATTTTTGCCAATTACGTTGGCCCTCAAAACACCAAGTTAAAGGTACACTCAAGGCTTACCATCCTTTTGCAGCTGAGCTTACCATACAGAAAGGCTTGTTAATGCGGAATAGCCGCATTGTGATCCCTAGTCCTGCACAACGTGACATACTAGACAAGATTCACTGTGGATACCAGGGAATCACCAAATGCCGTCTGAGGGCTCAACAATCTGTGTGGTGGCCTGGCTTAAGTAAGCAGCTTGAAGAACTTGTCACAAGTTGCCCTACTTGCTGTAAAGAGCGTATCCAGCATGCTGAACCACTGATGCCAACACAATTTCCTAAGCTGCCATGGCAGAAGGTGGCAAGTGATTTGTTTACTATCAAAGGTGTTAACTATCTGCTAGTGATTGACTATTTTTCACGATATATTGAAGTTGCCAAACTGACACAAGAAACATCCAATGCCATCATAACACACTTGAAGTCTATCTTTGCAAGACACGGAATCCCTCAAGAAGTAGTTACGGACAATGGACCACAATATTCCTCTAAAGAGTTTTATCAGTTTTCCAAACAGTACTTGTTTAAACACACAACCAGCAGCCCCCACTTTCCACAGTCAAATGGTGAGGCAGAGCGAGGAGTGCAAACTGTGAAGCAGCTGCTGAAGAAATCAGACGATCCATACCTTGCCCTTTTATCATATAGAACAACCCCTATGCCTACCATCGGTTGCAGTCCAGCTGAACTTCTAATGAATCGTAAATTAAGAAGCAACTTGCCAACTATGGAACATGAACTGAAACCAAAAATACCTGACTACTCTAAGATTGAGATGAAGGAAGCAACCAGGCGTGAGAAACAGAAAGAGAACTTTGACAGTCGACATAAGGCCCGCAACTTGCCTCCACTAGAGCAAGGAGACATGGTGTGGATACCTGGTAACAAATGTGCTGGTAAAGTTTTATCTGAGGTTGCTCCTAGATCGTATACAGTACAAACATCACAAGGAACACTCAGACGAAACCGCCGCCAACTTATTGTGTCGCCAACAACTTCTGGAGATGAATTAGACATGATCCCAGACATACCTATTAACAGTGAATCTGCTAGTGAGCAACCAACTGTAAGTGAACAGTCTTCACAACCATCTTTGCCTTCTGTACCACCAAGTGATGAAATGGTACGCACTAGGAGTGGACGTACTTCTAGGCCTCCACAGCGCTATAGACCGGACAATAGCTAACTTTTAGGTTATAATGTTTTATGGTTGTATCATGTAACTTGTAAGTAAGATAACCTGTATTTAGTAGACATTGTGTATGTAGTGTGTGTAATGAACCCTTAAGTAAGGGGGATGTAGTATAAGCATACTGTATGTAATGTAATACTGTTGTACCAGTAATTAGGATATAGACGGTACGCGTGTATTCTTATATATTAATTGTATTGAGCACGTTGTGTGTCTACGGGTTGTGTGTCTACGGGTTGTGTCCGCCGAATCCTGAATAGTACAACTATTATACACAAATGCATGTGGCCACTCCTGTCTATTTGCAGGACTGTACACATACAATACCACAATTTGTACTACCTTCACACTTTCGTAGATACACTAGGAACTTCTGTATCAAGACACACGATAGTGTGTCGTGCGGCCCAAGAAGCAGGCGCGCCACACCGTGAGTATATTGACAGGAAGAAAGAAAACGTCATTTTCACACTTTCTATATCTCGGTGATCAAGACACACGGTAGTGTGTCGTGCGGTCCAAGAAGCCGGCGCGCCACACCGTGAGTATATTGACAGGAAGAACAAAAACGTCATTTTCACACCTTTGTATCTCGGTGATCACTTATCTGATTGGAACCAAGTTTGCTACACAGTTGCCCGCCAGTCCAAGGAATCTACATTCCAAATTTGAAGGAAATCGCTCAAGCCATTTCCGAGATACGAGCTGCCAAAGTTTCGTTTTTTTTTCTTCGTTTTTTTTTTCTTCTTCTTCGTCTTTTCGCACACTTGCAAAAATTGCTGTAACAAGCAAACGCGTACTCCGATCGCCTTGAAATTTGGCACACAGAAAGGGAGTCCAAAGGCGAATCCTAGCATCAAAATTGGTACAAATCCGATGAATGGTTCAGGAGTTATGACCGATTATTCGCGTAAAACAAGATCGATTTGTTGTCACGCCTACAGGGTAAACCGCTTCATGGAATGAGTTGAAAATTGCTATGTAGATGGAGTAACCATCGTAGGAGTGCCTTTTGGTGGTTTGAAAGGAATCGAGATAAAGACCATGGAGAAAGACCAAAACCCAAAGACCAAAACTCAAACCCAACCTGTGTCACAATTAAAGACCAAAACCCAACCTGTGTCACAATTACGCGATCGATTTTTATGAATAAAAAAGTATTAGTTTTCACGCCTACTAGGCAAACCGCTTAGAGCAATGAACTGAAAATCGGTGTATAGCTGGAATAATCTTCATAGAAAGTCCTTGCAGTAGTACAGAAGAATCGGATTACAAACCACTGAGTTATGATTCGAAAGCCAACTCCGTGTAGCAAATGCGAGATCGAGATACTCTAATAGAACAGTCACCCTAATAGAGCATTCGGATAATTTATTTATTCCATTATAGAATTTTATTACATCACAAGTTATTCTGTAGGGAGTTCAGCTGCAAACAGTTAATCTTATAGACAGTTCAGCAAGAAGACAGTCACCATGTGGAGAGTTAAGCAAATATATCACTATAGAGATTCAGAACATTACAAGTCATCCTGAAGAAAGTTCAGCTATAAACAAGTCATCCACTGTGTAGAGAATTCAGCTACAATTAAGTCACTCTCTAGAGAATTCAGTTACACAGAATTCAGCTACACACAAGTCACTGTGGAGAGAGTTCAGCTACAAACAAATTACCCTTTAGAGTGATCAGCTACAAACAAAACACTTTGAAGGGTGTTCAGCTGTAACAAATCAACCTTTAGAGCGACCAGCAATGAACAAATCAACACAAATCTACCTGTAGAGAGATAAGCTAGAAACAAATCACCCTGTAGAGAGTTCAGCTACAAAAAATCACCCTGTAGAGACGTCAGCTAGAAACTAGACACAATGTAAGGAGTTCAGCTACAAGCAATCACCCTGTAGAGAGTTCAGCTAAAACAAATCAACCTGCAGAGAAATCAGCTACAGACAAATCACCTTATAGATAGTTCCGCTACAAACAGATTACATGTAGAGAGATCGGCTACAAACAAATCAACCTGCAGAGAGATCAGCTACACACAAATCAACTTGTAGAGAGATCAGCTACAAACAAATCACCCTGTAGGGAGATCAGCTAGAAACTACACACAATGTAAGGAGTTCAGCTAAAAACAAATCACCCTGAAGAGAGGTCAGCTACAAAAAAATCACCCTGTAGAGATATCAGCTAGAAACAAATCACCCTGAAGAGAGGTCAGCTATAAAATAAAACCTTGTAGAGAAATCAACTACAAAAAAAACATTTTGCAGAGAGTTCAGCTACAAACAAATCAACCTGCAGAGAGATCAGCTACAAACAAATCACCTTATAGAGAGTTCAGCTACAAACAGATTACCTGTAGAGAGATCGGCTACAAACAAATCAACCTGCAGAGAGATCATCTATATACACACAAATCAACTTGTAGACAGATCAGCTACAAACAAATCACCCTGTAGAGAAATCAGCTAGAAACTACACACAATGTAAGGAGTTCAGCTACAAACAAATCACCCTGTAGAGAAATCAGCTACAAACTAGACACAAAGTAAGGAGTTCAGCTACAAGCAAATTACCCTGTAGAGAGTTCATCTACAAACAAATCAACCTGTAGAGCAATCAGCTAGAAACAAATCACCCTGAAGAGAGGTCAGCTACAAAAAATCACCCTGTAGAGAGATCAGCTAGAAACAAATCACCCTGAAGAGAGGTCAGCTACAAAAAAATCACCCTGTAGAGAGATCAGCTACAAACAAATTGCCCTGTAGAGAGATCGGCTACAAACAAATCAACCTGCAGAGAGATCAGCTACACACAAATCAACTTGTAGAGAGTTCAGCTACAAACAAATTACCCTGTAGAGAGATCGGCTACAAACAAATCAGCCTGTAGAGAGTTCAGCTAAAACAAATCAACCTGCAGAGAGATCAACTACAAACAAATCACCTTATAGAGAGTTCAGCTACAAACAAATCTCCCTGTAGAGAAATCAGCTAGAAGAAGTTACCTTGTAGAGAGTTCAGCTTCAAACAAATCACCCTGTAGAAAGATCAGCTAGAAGAGGTCACCTTGTAGAGAGTTCAGTTACAAAAAAACCACCATGTAGAGAGCTCAGCTACAAACTAGTGACCTTGTGGAGACATCAGCTAGAAGAAGTTACCTTGTAGAGAGTTCAGCTACAAAGAAACCATTATTTAAAGAGCTCAGCTGCAAACAAATCACCTATACAGAATTCAGCTACAAACAAATCACCATGTAGAGAGATCAGCTAGAAGAAGTTAACTTGTAGAGAGTTCAGCTACACAGAAACCATCATTTAGAGAGTTCAGCTTCAAACAAATCACCTGTAGAGAGTTCAGCTACAAACAAATCTCCCTGTAGAGAGATCAGCTAGAAGAAGTTACCTTGTAGATCGTTCAGCTACGAACAAGTCACTCTGTAGAGAGATCAGCTAGAAGAAGTTACCTTGTAGAGAATTCAGCTACAAAGAAAACACCATGTAGAGAGTTCAGCTGCAAAGAAATCACCCTGTAGAAAATTCTGCCAGAAACAAATTGCCCCGTAGAAAGATCAGTTAGAAGAAGTTACCTTGTAGAGAGTTCAACTACAAAGAAACCATTCTGTAAAGAGCTCAGCTACAAACAAATCACCCTGTAGAAAGATCAGTTAGAAAAAGTTACTTTGTAGAGAGTTCAGCTACAAAGAAACCATTCTGTAAAGAGCTCAGCTGCAAACAAATCACCTGTAAAGAATTCAGCTACAAACAAATTACCCTGTAGAGAGATCAGCTAGAAGAAGTTACCTTGTAGATAGTTCAGCTAAAAAAAATCTCCCAGTAGAGAGATCAGCTAGAAGAAATTTCCTTGTAGAGAGTTCAGCTACAAAGAAACTATCATGTAGAGAGTTCAGCTGCAAAGAAATCACCACTGTCCAAATTTCAAGGCAATAGCTCTTTCCAATCTGAAGTTATCAATTGTCAAAGTTGGCAAATTGGATGTGTGTGGAAGACCCCTTTTCGCAAATCCGATCACATATGTATTATATATATAATTTGTACATTTACTGATAAAATATTTAAAGTACATCTACTTCATCTTTTCGTCTTCCTGTAGTAAAGAAAAAAAACATAGGTTAAAAAAGTCCCAAAGCTGGCCATAGGCCGGCTTTGGGGTATACAAATACAAAAAGAAATGAAATCTAATCCAAAACAGCCAAGCTGTAAAAAATGTGTGCGGCCCTCAGAAATGCTATGGTGAAAAAAGATGTGAAATCCAAGGTGGCGGCCAAGAAATGGCTGTGATGGTAGGTTAATGGTAAAAATTTTAATAACGACAATTCAGGTGAATTTTTGTGCCGCTTCACAAAATTTACCTGAATTGTCATTATTAAAATTTTTTACCATTAACCTACCATCACAGCCATTTCTTGGCCGCCACCTTGGATTTCACATCTTTTTTCACCATAGCCTTCCTGAGGGCCGCACACATTTTTTACAGCTTGGCTGTTTTGGATTAGATTATACATACAGCAGAGCTTTCACACAATTGAATTTTACAGAAATTACTTACCATCTTCGTAAGTGGTGACAAAAACCATTCCACTCCCATTTCCCTCAACAACAGTAGTGGCAAACACTTGAACTTGGTAAGTAGTAAACTTCTCTAACATGTTGATGATAACTGATGTGTCCATAGTAGTAGTGTTTCCAACAACACTGCCAGTAGCGAATTCCACACGGTATGACCTCACTATGCCATTTGGAATAGAAGGTGGCAGCCAGTTTACAGCTATAGATGTTGAGTTTAAACCATTAGCTGTGATGTTTTCAGGAGCACTTGGAGCTGGAGTTTACAGAATCAAAAAATAAAACAGTATGTTACATGCACAATACAACTTGTTTGGTGCAACATAAAATTAAAAAAAAAGTTCATACATTAAAGCACCTTGGAACAGTTTTCATCAGTGCTGCACATTAGTAATGGGTTAACTATAACCATTACTGTGTCCAGTTCCTATCTTGTGTAGCATAATGTGCATCATCACAAGGTTTAAAGAGATTACTATGTGCTATTATTACAAGCCTCAAACAATGGTAAGTATATGCAATTAGCCAAATTTTGAAACTAAATTCTTGATAAGAAAATATCTTAATCTTAGTGGACAATCAGATAAATATACAGTAAATATGTTTAATGGCAACTGAACCAAGCACAAAGTGACAATTTATTATGAAGGACAAAACTGAAATTAATAGTTTATTATGCATGCTTTTGAGCATAATGATGCTTTAAAAATCAAGATCATACCTGAGAGTTGACTGTTTTATTAGAGCGTATCAGTATTTCCTGAGTTTGAGTAAGTGACTGCTTTATTACAGTATATTACTCTTATTTATAAAAAGTGTGATGATCAGCTAAGAAACAGTAAAACTATACATATTTGAATGAAATAACAATGTGTCTTGTATTCATGCTTCACTGATTTTTGGCATGCACATTGTGAATTTTCCTTAAAATACTTGACAGGATTTTGGAAAATTAGTCTTAATGTCACACATGAAATACAATTAGAAATCTACACTTTGCAGTGTCACCATTAAAGCATTTGTGTGCCTGTTAAAATATTTCACAAAATGTGTTGCACTGACTAATGATTCTAATCATTGTAAAGCTGATTGGTAGCTTGGAATGCCTCATTTTAATCATAAATAGTTTTAAAATATGATATTAAGGTTGATCTTCCAAAATCTGGTCACATATTTGAAATTATCCTACAGCTACTATAATGCCATAATTCTTGATACTTTTGTGCTTGAAATTATTCCAGCATAATTGACACAAACCTAAACTACACCTCAAACTCATACTATATAATTTATAGAGTTAGAGTTCCTGTTGTTTTATAAGGGATAGAGAAAAACGTGTGACAGAAGTATTTTATAGCAATGGTTTGCTCGTTTATTTTAAAGCCATATGAAATTGTACCAAGCCACCTCAACATCATACAGTATGATAGTACTGTATAGTAGAGACCACAAAGGAGTAGGTGTGGCCCACAAAATAATATCACCCAAAAAACAGCCTCAATTTCCCCTGACGACGATGAGGACAGGTAAAACTAAGTACAAAGAAGCTTTCAGATCAACCCAAAACACTTTCAACGAGTTGCTATAGAATTTTAAGAATAATTTATTTAACGGAATTTTCTACTGACTGACTAAGTAACTGACTGACTGATGCCTTCAGACAAGCATAACTCGATAACAGCTAAGGCTACGGGCTTGATTTTTTCACTGTTTGACGTCGCTTCAGCCCAAAGGTGCCTTTTGGCTTACCGCAGTACGTACAATGCATTCTTCATGAACTTACCAGTGTCCTTAATTATCTCCCATTCATCTTTGCTGACAGCGAAAAGTGTTGATTTGGCGTGATGGCTTCCCTTTGTAATGGAAATCGTCCGTATTTTTCATAGTAGCTATTTTGATAGCATAGATGCTTTTTAAACACTTCTTAATTTGTACTGTTGAGTAATGGGTTGAACATAGCCGACAACGAAGCATAATGGATATTTACTTTTCAGACAAAATAGCTAACAAACAAGTACACAGAAAAATTAGTAATTTTCAACTAGAATAGGGACCATAACACATCGATAAAAAAGTACTGGAACAAGCTGGATTAGTGCATAATATTAAATCACAGTAAAACAATAAGAAGTGTTATATCCCTTACTCAAGATACCATAATGGAAATTCACAGTAGGGATATAACACTTCTTATTGTTTTACTGTGATTTAATATCGTGCATTAATCCAGCTTGTTTCAGTACTTTTTATCAATGTGTTATGGTCCCTACTCTAGTTGAAAATTCCAAATTTTTCTGTGTACTTGTTGTTATTAACATCACTCACCTGCTTCATCAGTTAACACAGTAACATTATCACTAGGTTCACTTGGTGTTACAGTAACTGCTAACACATAAAATGTGTAATTAGTGAAGGGATCCAGTCCTGACACTAATAGTGAGATAGAGCCAACATTTATACCACTACCAATATCCTGTCCCATTCCTGATGAGATTACATCACTAGAGTTCGTTTCCATCATCTCCATGTCATCACTACTGCCATACACTACAGTGTAATAACGTAGGATCCCATTAGTGATACTGGGTGGATCCCAGGTGACCTCTACTGTAGTAGAATTGATGACCAAAGCTCTGACATTCTCAGATAGGCTGGGTGCTAGCAACAACCAAAACATAAAATTATGGTCACATTATAGTACATCTGTATTATCAAGAGTAAATAATTCCCTTGGTAGTAAATTAATTACAAACCACCACCACAACAATATAACATGTGACTGGGTCTGGGTGTGAAACACTCTTATAACCCATGACAGCAGATTTGATTTTTCAACAAGAACACAAAGCAACATGAATAAACTATCAAATTTCATAATCAAAATCAGCTAGACTTGAGTGGTCTGTTTTTGCTGGCTGCTTTTCCCAAGTAATCCGTGTAAGGGGTCTGGGGGCCTACTGGAGCTCTGTTCAGCTTGGGGATGGCAGTATGTGGCTGTAAAACCCTGTGGTGTTGAATAAAGACCTATGCTGTACAGTAGTTTCCTTTCATTTTAGCCAGTTTTGATATCTGGATGACCCATACTTGGCCTAATTCATTCATACACTGTACACCTTCTACTTAATTTTTTTATTAAACAGCCCCTTGCCTTCCTCCAACCCTCACCACCTACCCCTTTTGAAGTTTGCCTGATACAGTCAACCTTGGTTTTAAAAACTATCTAAAATGGTGGGAAACTTAGCTGTTTACTACTTGTACAGTGGATGTTCTAGAAGGAAAGGAATATTGGTGCCAAAAGTGCAAAAATTTGGTATAATTAATATGTAGCTATAATCATTGGCAAGCTACAACATACTGAATACTTCAAACCAGAATTTTTTGGTACCTTTAAATAGGTAAAAAGACCGATTTTTCCCAGACTGGGTCACATATTCTCACAATCTAAACCTTACCCATAAATGCAATTCCACCTGCCCACTTATTAATAAGTCAAATCATATGTTATTACTGAGTGTGCACATGAAAGTCAAACATAGAGAAAGAACAACAATGCCAGATTTGAAGAAATCAATAAAAAATTCAGAGTTAACAGTAGCTATGTTGTGTGCAAAGAACACCTTTATGCTCATGCTAGTGGCATACGGGAGCATTACCATATCAAAAATGATATATTGAACTTGGATTCATTGTTATTTAAAATTAATAGCTTAAGAAAGCAACACTCAGACTTCCCTCAATGATAATGGCACAAAGATTGAGATACGGTAATTGAGTAGTAACCTATTAATAAAGTAATGTACAAGTATTACATATGTTTAATATAAGTACCATTCTTTCTAGAGGGCATGCTGCCTAGTTCTGATGCACTTTAACAAAATAGTTTTGGGTATTTGAGCCATCCCCACCTCAACTTTTTTGGCACTGTATGCATCATACATAGCACCTGACTGTTTGATCAGAATATGTGACTGCTACTTGATGCAATGAACAATTGAAAAGCTGAAAATATTTGGAAGCTGCATTCCTCTACAATCACAGGGAGGTATATACATGTAGCATGACATCATCACTAAGAATATTACAACGACTTTGCCTTGTCTCAAACATTGTTGGGCGCTGGGTACAAAATTATACTATTTAATTCCACATTGTACATTGTACAAACTCTGTCCAACAACAATTCAGAAAGGTACTCAGTGCATTTACAGGCTATAGCCTAGATCAGTAGGGTAGAAATTTTAATGATGGCAATGGCATGTAAATGTGCACCACTGTACAGAATATGATACAATGTAATACGTACATGCTATGCCACAGTTTATTTTTGTAGTAGTTACAATAGTTACAGTACACATGTTTATAAACTAAGTTACTATGTTTTCTTTTTATTTCCTAACAGAAACTTAAAAAGTCATGAGTTTAACTACAAAAATTGTGTGCGTACCTGCCTCATCAGTTAACACAGTAACATTACCACTAGCTTCACTTGGTGTTACAGTAACTGCTAACACATAAAATGTGTAATTAGTGAAGGGATCCAGTCCTGACACTAATAGTGAGATAGAGCCAACATTTATACCACTACCAATATCCTGCCCCAATCCAGATGAGGTCACATCACTAGAGTTCACTTCCATCATCTCCATGTCATCACTACTATAATATACTACAGTGTAATAGCGTAGGATCCCATTAGTGATACTGGGAGGATCCCAGATGACCTCTACTGTAGTAGAATTGATGATTGAAGCTGAAATATTCTGGGATGGGCTAGGTGCTAAAATCAGAAAAAAAAACAGTGTTCTTCAAGTATTCTAATGTTATTAAGTACAAACCTTCCTCTTCTGTAGTTCCAATCACAACATCAGTTTGGTTACCACAACCATTATCAGTACATGCTGTAACACTAATAGTGTAATCAGTAAATGGATCCAGTCCCATAATAGTGTATATTGTATCATTTCCATTAGTACTAATTGTGATGTCATTATAGGTCACCATGTATGTTGTTATTATACCCCCTGGATTACTGGGTGATTCCCAGTCTACAACAAGTACTCGCAACATTCCACCAGTAGTAACAATCACATTCAATGGTAGTGATGGTACTAATCAAAACAGTAAATTACATAACACATCAACACAATATCACACTTACATGATGGAGTAGTGAATGACAATGATGCAACATCTCCTGGTTCAACAGTTACAGCATTGATGTTAATTGTATAATTGGTGTTGTGAGTTAGTCCATAGATTTCAAGGATCAAATTGATCAGATTAGTATGATTGAGAATCACTACAGGATTGCTCGAAATAACGATAGTATAATATAGAATTATTCCATTAGGTGTGGCTGGTTCATCCCACAGCACACTGACTGCAGTAGCATTGATTGGTAACACAACAATGTTAAGAGGTGTACTTGGAGCTGTAATAACCAATGAATAATAACAAGTAAATTTGGGTTATATATAACCTTGTAAACTTTGTAACAAGTGTATAAGAAAATTAGGAATTTTAAGCTTGATAAAATCATAGAAATGAAAAGTAGTGAAACAAGTGAGGTTGCCTACACCTGAAGATGTACTAGTGGACATTTAATCCTTAATTCAGTCTATAAATGTCCACCAGTATATCTTCAGGTGTAGGCTAATTCTTTGGTTTACCTTTATTGTAATATTATTATGACTGGTGAACCCATGCATACTGTACTAGAAGAAAGAATGGCACCAGGTCATTGCTTTCATCTGACCAACTATCAATTACTGGAATAGTAAAGTGGCCATTATACCTTGCTTTTATCTTTGTTCAGACTGTTACAGTGGCAGAGAAAACTGTTGATGTGAGAAGGGGCTGAACAGAGTCTATAGAATCTCTGGCAGCAAGGGGTCTGGGGGAGCACAGACACTGTAACTGTTATAGCTTTCACAATGTTTCAAAGTTCACCAGAATTAATTTATCAGTACAAATTGAAGCATCTATTTTTTATTTTAGTCAAAAGTATTTTAACCAGATTATTTGTGATCAATGAAAAGCTCTTTTGGCAACGTTCTTAGGATTAAAAAAGCTGTTTACTACAGGGTTAACTAACATACAGCATTTCTAAGAAGTACAAAACACCTGGAAACATTTAGTACAGTGGAGTGATACCAAATCTCAAAGAAAGAGGTAGGTGATTCGATTCCAACTGTAGGTTTTTTTTCTTCATTTTAAACTTTATGAAGCACTTTTACTACTCTATTAGGATATTTGAGCATTCTGTTAGAGTATATCATCAATCTTTTTCATATTTTTCAACCTCACTCCAAGAAAGATAATTTCTGAATCAGCAAGATATCATTCTGAGGAAGGGATATATCCCCTTAGTGGACCAAGGAGGCTTCAGCCCTTCACCCTACCACCTATGGCCCATTAGTGTTACAAACTATGAACACTACTAGAAGGACTTTAAGTCCTGAGGCCTGTAATCTTGTATCAATTGTAACTAATGTATGTAATTTAAGTAGTTAAGTAAATAATTATGTGAAGTGTAGGTATATACTTTCTGGCTGTTGGCAGTGGTACCAACAGATCATTGCTATTTTCACCATGAAGTTATTATTAAATTATAATAAATCGAACAAGTCATCCTGCAGAGAGATCAGCTAGAAACAAGTCGCCCTGTAGAGAGTCCAGCTACAAACAAATCACCCTGTAGAGATAACAAACCACCTTGTAGAGAGTTCAAGCAAATCACCCTGTTGAGAGTTCAGCTATACAACCAAACATGAGAACTCAGCTATAAGAAATCTCTCTGCAATCAATCCAGCAAATTGATACCTTGGACTGTCAGTAAAGATGAATGGGACAAAAGGAGGCCACAGGTGAGTCCATAAAGCAATAATTGTACTAGTGCTGAATCAAATAGCAAATTTTACTATTCAAATTTGTAGTTGTGCACAAAAACAAGTGATTATTCGATTATTCTTTAAGCATGAATAAGCACTGAAATGCAATAAGGTAAAGACTTGTGATCAATTTCAAACTACTGTCCATATTGGATTTAAGTTAATATCAAACTCACCTCCTTCATCAGTTAACACAGTGATATTATCACTAGATTCACTTGGTATTACAGTAACTGCTAACACATAAAATGTGTAATTAGTGAAGTGATCCAGTCCTGACACCAACACAGTCACATCACTAGAGTTCACTTCCATCATCTCCATGTCATCACTACTACCATACACTACAGTGTAGTAACGTAGGATCCCATTAGTGATACTGGGTGGATCCCAGGTGACCTCTACTGTAGTAGAATTGATGACTGAAGTGGCTACATTTTGAGGTGGAGTAGGTGCTAAAGTATAAAAAAAATGTAAAGTGCTTCAATGATGTTCTTAAATTTCTACAGCTGTACATACCTTCCTCTTCTGTAACTCCAATCACAACATCAGTTTGGTTACCACAACCATTATCAGTACATGCTGTCACACTAATAGTGTAGTTAGTGAATACATCCAATTCCATAATAAAATATGTTGTGTTACTATCACCAGTATCCATTGTAGTGTTGTCATAAGTCACCATGTATGTTGTTATTATACCCCCTGGATTACTGGGTGGTTCCCAGTCTACAACAAGAGCTCGTAACATTCCACCAGTAGTAACAATCACATTCAATGGTAGTGATGGTACTAATCAAAACAGTACATTACATAACACATCAACACAATAACACACTTACATGATGGAGTAGTGAATGACATTGAAGCAGCATCTCCTGGTTCAACAGTAACAGGACTAATATTAACTGTATAATTTGTATTTTGAGTTAGTCCATAGATATCAAGGGTCAAATTGACCAGATTAGTATGATTGAGTATCACTAGAGGACTGCTCAAAATTATGATAGTATAATATTGAATTATTCCATTAGGTATGGCTGGTTTATCCCACATCACACTGACTGCAGTAGCATTTATTGGTAACACAACAATGTTAAGAGGTGTACTTGGAGCTGTAATTAACAATAAGTAATAACAACATAATATTATGTAAAAAGTAGGCTTGGGCCAAATATGCTTTGAAAATAGCCTATTATGCTTTTAAGCAGTGCTAAAAAATCCATCTTATTATGCTCTTTCAAAATTAAGATTATGCTCTAGAGTTGGTTGTTTTATTAGAGTACTGTATATCAGTCTTTCTTGACTGCTGCATTAGAGTAAGTGACTGCTCTAATACAGTATATCGATCTTATTTCTGTGAAATATAAATAATCAGCCAAGAAACAATAAATATAATAACATTACACACTTTCTTGATATGAAATGCAGTAATAGGGGAAGCGTGTTCATGTTTTGTTGCAATTTTGGTGTGTGCATTGCACATTTTAATTAAAATCCTTGAAAATCATCCTACTACACTGTATGCTGACATATTGCTTGGTGCTTTTGCTAGCCTATTACGTTTGAAATTATGCCAGCTTAATTGACACAAGCCTAATACAAAGTTATAGAAAACCCTTTATTAAACTGTATTGATAAATTCATGCAATAAATACCCAAGCTATTGTAAATGAAAGTTTGGCGAGATTTAAGTTTGGTGAATCAGCTTGCAAAAGAGACAAAAGTTCGATGAATTTACCATACAGGTAATACTGAGCTATGTATTATACTGAATAGCTGATTGGTGAATTCTCTCAATTCACCAAACTTTAGTCGCTCCAAACTTTCGTCGTTTATGGTACATCTTGAATTTAAATTACAAAATATCAAACTCACCTCCTTCATCAGTTAACATAGTAACACCATCACTAGGTTCACTTTGTGTTACAGTAACTGCTAACACATAAAATGTGTAATTAGTGAAGGGATCCAGTCCTGACACCAACACAGTCACATCACTAGAGTTCACTTTCATCATCTCCATGTCATCACTACTACCATACACTACAGTGTAATAGCGTAGGATCCCATTAGTGATACTGGGTGGATCCCAGGTGACCTCTACTGTAGTAGAATTGACCACTGTAGCTCCAACATTCTCAGGTGGGTTGGGTGCTATTATACATAGGATTTCATATAAAGATTGAGTTAATACAGTAACAAGGTACATACAATGTGCTTGTTATAACAAAAGCCTTTGAATGATCTACAGATAATGTGCACCTTGGTTAGATGGAGTTTAAAATCTATTATACAAAATTAGTGTTGAATTGCATGTACACATGTGGCAACATTACTGTTAACCAATATGAGAGTGTGGATAAAATTTCAGCGGTGCACATGTATCACAACACTAGGTAGATACTAGAAAGAGTATCAGTGAATATAACTAGAATGAATGTGTATGAATATATTATGTACACTGTACTAGAATAGCACTCTAATGGGATTATGTGAACTACAAGGCTGAAGAAAAAATAGCCTGTCCACCTCTTATGTCTACACTTAAGATGGTGGTGTTATTATTTTAAATGATTATGGAAAAACAAAGTTACTCACCTGCTTCATCAGTTAACACAGTAACATTATCACTAGGTTCACTTGGTGTTATAGTAACTGCTAACACATAAAATGTGTAATTAGTGAAGGGATCCAGTCCTGACACCAATACAGTCACATCATTAACATTCACTTGTATCGAATCCATGCCACCACTACTAATATCCTGTCCTCTTCTTGGAGCATCACTACTACCATACACTACAGTGTAATAACGTAGGATCCCC